>NW_027185665.1:2245057-2256679 GCF_028583685.1 Petaurus breviceps papuanus
CCCTCCCCTGAAAATAAGCCCTCTGGTGTTTTTCTGTCCAAAAAAATAATAGGACAGTGTCTTATTATCGGGGAAACACGGTATATTACTGTCTTGGTCAGAGTAGCCAAGTCTTTCACAGTTGATCATCATTATAACATTGCTGCTACTATGTACAATGATCTTCTAGTTCTGCTTACTTCACACTGCATCAGTTTATATAGGTCTTCCCAGGTTTTTCTGAAATCATTCTGCTCATCATTTCTTATAGCACACTATTATTCCATTACAATCATATACCACAACTTGTTCAACCATTCCCTAATTAATGGTCACCCCTTCAATTTCCAATATTTTACCACTACAAAAAGAGCTTTTACAGTTTTTTTTTTAATATATATAAGGGTCCTTTTCCTTTTTTCTTTGATTGCTTTGGAATACAGAACTAATAGTGGTATTGCTGGGTCAAAGGGTATGCACATTTTATAGCTTTTTGGGTATAGTCCCAAATTGCTCTCCAGAATGGTTGGATCAATACACAACTCTACCAACAGTGCATTTGTATCCCAATTTTTCCACATACCCTCCAGAATTTGTCATTTTCCTTTTCCATCATATTTGCCAATCTGATAGGTGTGAGGTGGTATCTCAGTTGTTTTAATTTGCATTTCTCCAATTAATAGTAACTCAACGTATTTTTCATAGGATTATAGATAGCTTTGATTTCTTCTTCTGAAAACTGCCTGTTCATGTCCTTTGATCATTTATCAATTGGGGAATGGTTCTTATTTTTACAAATTTGGTTCAATTCCCTATATATTTGAAAAATTATACTTTTATCACAAAGACTTGCTACAAATATTTTTTTTCAAATTTTCCTGCTTTCCTTCTAATTTTGGCTACATGGCTTTGGTTTTGTTTGTGCTAAAAAAAAAACCACCTTAATTTCATGTAATCAAGATTATCCATTTTACTTCCCATGATCTTCTTTATCTCTTGTTGGTCATAAACTCTTCCTTTATCCATAGATCTGACAAGTAAAATTTCATGGTTCTTTAATTTGCTTATGGTATCATCCTTTATGTCTAAATCATGAACCCATTTTGACCTTATCTTGGTATAGGGTGGGAGATGTTGATCCATACTTAATTTCTGCCAAACTGCTTTCTAATTTTCCCAACAATTTTTGTCAGATGATGAGTTTCTATTCTAAAAGCTTGGATCTTTGTGTTTATAAAACACTAGATTACTATGGTCATTTACTATTGTGTATTGTGTACTTAATCTATTCCACTGATCTATCACTCTATTCCTAAGGCAATACCAAACTACTTTGATGATTACCACTTTGTAATATACTTTGAAATCTGGTACTGCTAGGCTACCTTCCTTCACATTTTTTTTTTCATCAATCCCCTTGATTATTCTCAACCTTTTGTTCTTCTAGATGACTTTTGTTATTATTTTTTCTAGATCTACAAAATAATTCTTTGATATATATAAAGTACTTATTTTCAAGATATATAAACAAGTGGTTCAAATTTATTAGAATAAGAGCTATTCCTTAATTGAAAAATAGCCAAAGAAAAGTAGTCTTCAAAGGAAGAAATACACACTATGCACAATCATATGAAAAAAAGTTCCAAATTACTAAGAATTAGAGAAATGTAAACTAAAGCCACTCTGGAGTTTCAGATACCCATAGATACCCATGGGATTGGTGAAAGTGATATGTTGGAGGGGCTTCAGGAAAATAGGGATATTCCTGCACTGTTGGAGCTATGAATAGATCTAGACATTTTGCAAAGCAGCTTGGAATGACACCTAAAAAGTCACTAAACCATGCATACCTTTTGACCCTGCAAGATCACTAAGTCTATATTCCAAAAAGAATAAAGAAAAAGAAAAATGAACCCTACGTACTAAAATATATTTACTAATTCTTTTTGTACAGTCAAAGAACTGGAAATTAAGATGGTATCCATCAGCTGAAGAATGACCGAACACATTATGGTAAATAAATGGAATGGACTATTGTGCCATAAGAGATGACAAAAGAGATGGTTCCCAAGAAACATGGGAAGATTATATGAGATGTATAATGTAACGAGAATAAGGAAAACAATTTATACAAGAGCAGCAATGTTACCAAAAAAAAAAACTTTGAAAAGCAATTTGGGACTATACCCAAAAATCTATAAAAAAAAAAACTACAATTAGCAAATCACTAATGAGAAGGAAATGAAAATTAAAGCAACTCTGAGGTAACATTGGCAAAGCTGAAAAAAAAAGGGAAAATGATAAATGCTGGAGGGGCTCTAGGAGACAGGAACATTCATGCACTATTGGCAGAGCTGTAAGCATCAGCTCTATCAAAAATGCAAGAATGTACCTGAATGCCCTAAACTTACTAAGCTGTATCTATCCTTTGACCTATGAATAAGAGATTAAAGAAAAAGGAAAACGTCTCTCATATGTACAAAAATATTTATAGCAGCTTTTTTTTTTTTGCTTTTTGGAGGGCAGTTGGGGTTAAGTGACTTGTCCAAAGTCACATAACTAGTTTTTGTTTTAAGTGTCTGAGGCCAGATTTGAACTCAAGTCCTCCTGACTCCAGGGCCAGTGCTCTATAGCAGCTCTTTTTATAATGGCAAAGAACTGGAAACCAAGAAGCATGTCCGTCAAATAGGGTATAGCCGAACAAATTATGGTGTATAAATATAATGGAGAATATAATATGGATCATAAAAGTTTCAGAGAAACCTGGGAAGACCTCTATAAACTGACACAGAATGAAGTGAGCTGAACCAATCAATCAATCAACATTTATGTAGTACCTCCTATGTGCCAAGCACTGTGCTAAGCTGGGAGAAATAAAAAAAGAGGCAAAAGAAAGTCCTTGCCCTCAAGAAGCTTATAATCTCACCAGAAGAATTTCTACTATAACATCAATATTAAAAAAAACAAACAATTCTGAAAGACTTAAGAACTCTGATCAACACAATTAGCAACCATGATTCTAGGGGCCTGATGATTCTGGCCACCACCCAAGAGAGAGGTGATGGACTTAGGGCAAAGAATAAGACATTTGTTATGGACATGACCAATGTGGGAATTTGTTTTGCTTGTCCATGTTTATTTCTTACGAGGATTCTCCCTTCCCCCACCCCAATGGATGGGGGAATAAGGAGGAATAAAAATAAACGTGGCATAGTAGATAAAATGCCAGGCTTAGAGTCAGGAAGACTCATCTTCCTGAGTTCAAATCTGGCCTTAGACACTTACTAGTTGTGTGACCCTGGGCAAGTCAGTTAGCCCTGTTTGCCTCAGTTTCCTCATCTGGGACATCACTATTATTTATTGTAGTATTTAGATATTTCTTAACTGTGGGGAGCCAAAGAGGCCTGGTTCAGGACTCAGATATTAAATCCTAATAGTGGACTTTAAAACAAGAATCTCTTTGAGATGTGACTTTTTTGTTAAGTTAGGTCCTGAATTCTTTGTTATGGGTTACACTTATAAGGATGTTACTTGAGTTCTGAGATCAATAGGCTATACCCCAAGATTTTAGTTATTAACAGCTAAAATATTTGATTCAGCACTCAGGTATCTTTGGGTAGTCAGCTCTAAACGTGATGTCTTTTGAGGATTGCAGCTTTGACTTTAAAGTTTGCTCTCAATTGTAACCGTTTATGACTGCGGCTGCATTAGCAGATACCTGAGGCCTAGGTCAAAGGTTTTACCCTAAGACTTTAGTCACCTAGATAGCAAATCCTTATCAAATTATCTAATCTGTGTAACTTCCAGGATACAACAGTAATGATTAGAAAACTTGAGTTCCCTTTGTCTCTTTTGCTCTATAAAAGCCTTGTACTAAGAATCAATAAATGGAGTTCATCGTTCTTCCTTGAACTACCCACGTGGTCTGGCCATTTCTTATTCACATCTCCAAATCATGCTTAAGTGCTAGACACTGAGCAGCCCATGGCACCTAACCATTAAGCATGTATAAAATTGTGCTACAATTTTAATTAGACTCCTATCTTTTTTTTTATGTCACTGACAAAATTTTTGAGTGTTGTATCCCTACCCTATTTTTCCCATAAACTCTGTGGGGGTTGTTGTTTTTTTTACAAAGAAAGGAATTTTATTGGTTTTCATCATATGCCCAAAGGCAACAATTAATGTTATTTAATAGTATATTTGCTCATTACATAATTCACTAGTAATTACAAGTGTTTCCGAAAATACCACCATGAAAATAATTGTAACTTACTCATCAACATTGGCTGCTGATGGTGAAGTAGGTAGAAAAATTCTACTTACAACTTAATAATAACCACTAATCTATTTTTATTGGCTATTTCTTTTTTTAAGTTAATTTATTTATTTTTAGTTTTCCTCTGTGGTTTTTATTAAGTGATTTTGTACACCCATTGATTTTTAGGAATGCATACAAGCTACAGCAGAACTGACTTAATGAGTTAGAGTTTTTACAGAATTACTAAACATATAACTCAGAACTGAGTTACAATTTTTACAGAATTATTTTTTTTAATGATGTTATTCTTAGCAAATACCTTTCTGCTAAGGGAACTCCCTCTTTTGGTTGGTTTTATGATAATCCAAAGGGATATCTTGTTTCTTGATTTGCTACCAGATAAACCAGGTAACTCTTCTCCTTTCAATGTGGTTAACAAAAGGACATTCCCTCTAGAAATCTAATCACTAGACCTGACTTTTTTGAGAAATTGAACACATTTCTCTATCTAGACATGGTCTTTGATCAAAAAGGGAGTCCAAGGAGGCTAAAAACACCAGACCTAGGATACTGTTATACCATGAATTATTAATTTTATAAGACATAAAGAAGTATTGGTTCTGCATATTTTCCTACTTAGCAAGAATAAACAGTCAAGAGAAAAAGCTATCAAATTTCATACCTTAAAAACTAAAAATAAAAAAAAAATGTCATACCTTCTCCATCACACTCCAGGTAAGCCTTCTCTTTATCCTGCCCCTGTTCCAACTCTCCTCTTGATAACAGCCTTCAAGTGTCCTTTGTCCCAAAGTCCAAAGTCTCTTCCAGGTCTCTCAACTGATTTCAGGATGCCTTTGATGATGTTTGCACCATTTTTTTTAGGTGGCAGTTACCTAACGTGCCAGATTTCCTAGTTATGGCATTGTCAATGAAAGCAGGATATTTTAAATTATCTTTATCTTCAAAATAGTTGTACAGTTCTGTTTCCATACTTCAAGGAACCATGTTTTTGTTTGTTAGTAGGCATATCTTTCCACCAGAGAAGATTTTTGTCCTTCCCTATCTTAGTAGATAATTTCCAAGAGAAGCTGTAGTCAAAAAGTAAATCACTCTGCATCTCCTGGTGTTGAACCTCTCTGAAGTTAGTGGTTGGTCCTTGGAAAAGAGAAAGAATATGTTGATGGATTCATACTTGAGGTCTTTTCAACTTGGTTTACCTGCCAGATCCAATTGTACACTGACTTTACTTTCAAAGTCCCTGGGTCAGCTTCACAGCACAATGAGTCCCCAAAGAAGGACTGAAGTAGAGGTACTGAAAGAGTGTCATTTACAATTGAAGTTCTCTTCTATATCATACATATTATTGTATAAATGTGTGTATGTGTGTATATATACACATATATACATATACACACATATAGAGAGACAGATTTCCTTTTGAAGTGATCTAATTTTAGGGACCTGCCCTGCCCATTATGCTTGGGAGAGGACTCAATTTCCTTGTAGGTTCCCAGTTGAGCCAATACCTTAGTAGAGATTAAGTGACAACTAGCTGGTAGCAAAGCCCTGAGAATAAGATACAAGACTATATATATATTTGTAGAGACCTGGAAGAATGGAAAGAAAGGGGGATGGTACAAGTTGAGAGATAAACTCAGGAAGGTCTCCAAAGACAAAACTTCATCTGTTTCATAGTTTTGCTTCCAGCATCCACAGCTATAGCTACACCCAGTAAATCCACCAGGTCAGTGGCTATGTAGACTTTTTTCCTAAGAATTCTAAAAGATGAAGTTTCACTCAAGCTATGAGAAGGATATATCCACAGTAACTGAACCACAACCCCTCCTCTCTAAGGTTCATATTGCTGTTGTTGAGTCATGTCCTACTCTTTGTGACTCCATTAGGGGCTTTCTGGGCAAAGATACTGGAGTGGTTTGCCATTTCCTTCTCCAGCTCATTTTACAGATGAGGAAACTGAGGCAAACAGGGTTAAGTGATTTGTTCAGGGTCACCCTGTTAGTAAGTTTCTGAGGCCACATTTGAACTCAGTTCTTCCTGATCCCAGGCCCAGCACTATAACCAATGAGTCACCTAGCTGTCCTTCTGTCAAATATATGGCAGTAAACACATGACTAAGGTCAATGAGAGAAATAGAAGGCTGGAGTAGAAAGAGCAGTGAATTTGGATTCAGAAGATCAGGGTTCAAATCCCACCTCTGCCATTTACTACCTTAGTAGCTGACTACTTCATTTGGCCTCCTTGAATCTCATCTGTAAAATGAGAAATTAGACTCAAAGGTCCCTTCCAGTTCTGTGAGCCTCATATTAATATGACCTAAATTGAGACCTAACAGAGCTAGGGCTCTCCTGTAGAATAATCAGTATCATTCCTTAACAAGGAGTCCCTGAGACAGAAATAAAGGAAGAGAAAGGTTTCAGAAATGAAGCCAGCCAGTCAAAGTTAAAACAATTTCCGCTTTAGAGTAAGATAGATCATAACCCCATGGTTAATACAAGTAGCTGACTGTATCCTTTAACAGGTGACTTGTTGGGATTTCCTATTACGTTGTGAGAGACATATTACTGTGGGCATTCAGTCAATACCACTTGATGGTAGTGATGGTAAAAGAGACAAAGAGAATGAAAGGATAGTCAGTTCTTTTTCCCCTCTAACTCTAATGTAGCTGAACTCTGAAGAGTTTCTTCTTTCTTTGCTTTTTTTTTTGGAGAGGCAATTGGGGTTAAGGGACTTGCCCAAGGTCACACAGATAGTTTTTTTGTGTCTGAGGCCGGATTTGAACTCAGGTCCTCCTGACTCCAGGGTCGGTGTTCCACTGTGCCACCTACCCACCCCAGAGTTTCTTCTTTCTTAACATGGCTAAACATTCTGAAGAAATCCTCACAGAAATTGAGTTTTCCTAGCTTGGTGCTTTGATTGACCTTCCCTTAGAGTCTACCAAAAAAAAGAAGATGGTGAATAGACTCCAGTATTCTGCACGTGGGTGAAGAAATGAGGAAGCTTTTGACCACTGACAGGGTTCAGTGAGAAAGGTTTCCTGGTGTAGGTGTGGTGAAGTTGCCTGGCTGCTGATTTGCATCCCTAAATTGTGGGGGTTTTGGCATCTGGAGGGGCAGAATTGGATTGGTTGCTTTTTTAATCTTTAAATTGAGGACTACATTATGCAGAGGCTTTCACAACTTCTGTCTTTCCTTGGGGTGTGTCTTTGTGCATGTATGTGTGTGCCTGTCTGGTCTGTCTGTATTTTTAAAAGCTATCTTAACAAAAAGCCTTTCAGGTTCTTAGTGAACAGAAGAGACCAAGCCTAGAACAGGTCAAACTGCACCAAGTATGAAGGTCACATTCCCCAGAGATGATGGCATAGCTTGCCCTTTAATTTTCTTGGGGAATGCTATCATGAAACTTGTTTTTGCAGAAAGAATGAGAGCAACAGCTCAGTTTTCCACTTTGAGATCAATAGGAAACAACTGCGTGGGCTTGGGCACAATGGTGGGGGAAAGACCACTCCCCACTCCTTTGTGGCCAGTCTTCTACACTCAGGCCCAGTCAAAGACAACTTTGTGAAACTTGTCTTCCATGCCTTCTTCCCCTAGCCCTGGGCAGACTTTAGTACCCAACTGAGTAAAGTTTTCCCTTGCTAAATAAGCCTAACATTCCAACTAGGGATTTCATCCCAGGCTTAAGGCTTGATCCCTGTTCAAGTGCAAAGCACTGTTAAGAGAAATAGCACTTTAACTTTTTAAAAAATATTTTTTATTATTATTTTCTGTTTCTTACATCACCATAATTATCCCTCAAGGAAGTTACTTGCCCACTTCCCTAATTCAACCTTCCAGAACCCAAACTGTTGCAACAGCCTCCTCTTTGGTCTCTTTGTTTCCATCCTTGAGCTTCTTTAATACATCCTCAAGAAGTTTCCAAATTTATATTCCTAAAAAAAAGGTGGGGAAGATAAATTTCAATGGGAGAAAGGAAAGTGTAGCAGCAACAAGTATCATCCCTTCCTATTCAGTTGGTCCTGTGCCCTCTGTCTATGTATAGCTGTACACATATATACACACACTCAGATATGTTTGCCCATATACCCTCCTATATAGACATGTATGTGTATATATATATACATTTATATTCCCTTCAAATATTCTCATACTGAGAAAAGTTTCATAAGTCACAATTATTGTTTTTCCATGTAGGCATGTAAATAGTTCAACTTTGATAAGCTCCTTATGGTTTCTTTTCCTTGTTTACCTTCTCATGCTTCTCTTGCTTCTTATATCTGAATGTCAAATTTTCTATTCAACTCTGGTTTTTTTCATCAAGAATGCTTGAAAGTCCTCTATTTCATTGAATTACCATATTTTCCCCTGAAACATGATAGTTTTGCTGGGTAGGGGATTCTTGGTTTTAATCCCAGCTCCCTTGACCTCCAGAATATCATATTCCAAGCTCTTCAATCCCTCAGTGTAGAAGCTGCCAGATCCTGGGTTATCCTGATTGTGTTCCCACAATATTCAAATTGTTTCTTCCTGGATGCTTGTAATATTCTCTCCTTGATATGTGAATTCCGGAACCTGGCTATAATATTCCTAGGAGTTTTCTTTGGGATCTTTTTTCAAGACGTGATCAGTGGATTCTTTCAACCTCTATTTTGCCCTCTGGTTCTAAAATACCAGGGCAATTTTCCTTGAGAATTTCTTGGAGGATGATTTCTAGGTTCTTTTTTTTATCATAGCTTTCAGTTCGTCCAATAATTTTTAAATTATCTCTCCTGGATCTATTTTCCAGGTCAGTGGTTTTTCCCATGAGATATTTCACATTGCCTTCTATTTTTTCATTCTTTTGGATCCGTTTAATAGTATCTCGATTTCTTACAAAGTCACTTGCTTCCATTTGTTCTAGTCTAACTCTGAAGGAATGATTCTCTTCAGTGAGCTTTTGAGATTCTTTTTCCATCTGGCAAATTCAGCTTTTTAAGGCATTCTTCTCCTCATTAGCTTTTTGAGCCTCTTTTGCCATTTGAGTTAGTCTATTTTTTTTATTTGAATATTTGATTTTAAAACTTTCAATTCCAGATTCATTACCTTCCCCCCCCCCCGCAACCCACCCCCACTGGGGAGACAAGCAGTTCAGTATAGTTTGTACATGTGTAGCTAGTGCAAAATATTAACATAGTAGATATATTGTAAAAGACTGACTATATTTACCTCCCTCCTATCCCACCTCCCACTTGTTCTATTCTCTACTTTGATCCTGTTCCTTTTCAAAAGTGGGTGCTTCCAACTTCCCTCCCCCCAGCCTGCCCTCCTTTTCATCATCCCCCCTCTCATCCCCTTCCCCCCCATTCTCCTGGAGGGTGAGATACCCTTTTTAGTATGTATTTCCCTCCCTCCTCAAGCCAGATTCAATAGGAATAAGGTTGACCCATTCCCTTTTGCCTTCCTATTCTTCCCCTCCATTGTAACCATTTTCCCTTGCCTCTTCTGTATGAGATAGTTTGCCCCAATCTGTCTCTCCCCATCTCCTCTCATTATATTCCTCTCTCACCTCTTAATTTCACCTTTTAAGTATCATCCCTTCCTGTTAAATTGGTCCTGTGCCCTCTATCTATGTATACCTGTAAACGTATATACACACATTCACATATGTATTCATATGCCCGCATACCCTCATATAAAGACATAAATAAATAAATATATATATATATAATCCCTTCAACTACTGAGAAAAGTTTCATAAGTTAAAATTATTGTTTTTCCATGTAGGAATGTTAATAGTTCAACTTTGATAAGTTCCTTATGATTTCTTTTCCCTGTTTACCTTCTCATGCTTCTCTTGCTTCTTGTATCTGAATGTCAAATTTTCTATTCAACTCTGGTTTTTTTCAGCAAGAATGCTTGAAAGTCCTCTATTCCACGGAATGACCATATTTTCCCCTGAAACATGATACTCAGTTTTGCTGGGTAGGTGACTCTTGGTTTTAATCCTAGCTCCCTTGACCTCCGGAATATCACATTCCAAGCCCTTCAATCCCTCAGTGTAGATGCTGCCAGATCCTGGGTTATCCTGATTGTGTTTCCACAATATTCAAATTGTTTCTTCCTGGCTGCTTGTAATATTCTCTCATTAATCTGGGAATTCCGGAACCTGGCTATAATATTCCTGGGAGTTTTCTTTTTGGGATCTTTTTCAGGAGGTGATTGGTGGATTCTTTCAACTTCTATTTTGCCCTCTTGTTCTAAAACATCAGGGCAGTTTTCTTTGAGAACTTCCTGGAGGATGATTTCTAGGTTCTTACTTTGGTCATTGCTTTCAGGTAGTCCAATAATTCTTAAATTATCTCTCCTGGATCTATTTTCCAGGTCAGTGGTTTTTCCCATGAGATATTTCACATTGCCTTCTATTCTTTCATTTGTTTGGATCTGTTTAACAGCATCTTGATTTCTCATAAAGTCATTAGCTTCCATTTGCTCCAATCTAATTCTGAAGCAATGATTCTCCTTAGTGAGCTTTTGAGATTCTTTTTCCATCTGGCAAATTCGACTTTTTAAGGCATTCTTCTCCTCATTGCCTTTTTGAGCCTCCTTTGCCATTTGAGTCAGTCTGTTTTTTAAGGTATTATTTTCTTCAGTCAGGCTGTTGACACTCATTTCATAATTTTCTTGCATTGTTCTCATTTCTCTTCCCAATTTTTCCTCCACTTCTCTTATCTGCTTCTTAAGGTCCTCTATGGCCTGTAAACAGCTTGTATTTTCCTTTGAAGCTTTTGGTGCAGGTGTTCTGACTTCACTGTTTTCCTCCTGTTCCATGCCTTGCTCCTTCTTATCCCCAAAATAGGAGTGTAATGTTGGAATCTTCTGTCTGCTTTGTTTCCTTTGTCTGCTCATTTTGCCACTCAATTATTTGACTTTTGGGCTTTTTGCCACAGTAGGACTCTGCCACCAGACAGGGGAGTTTTCGTCCCAAATGCTGGGGTTTTCTCAGCTGCCGGAGGTATTAGATGGGTGCCTTCTCTGAGGTCTGCACATGCTCTGGCAAGCTGGACACACACCCCAGGACCTCCACCCTAGACTGCAATCCAGATCCAAGCAGGTTAAAGCAAGAGCGATTACCCCTCAGACTGGTGCTTGGTCCCCCTACACTCTGCAGGCCAGGAGCTGAAGCCCCTGCGTGGCGCTGGCTGGCTGTGCTGGCATCTCAGCAGTTTCTCGCCCCGGGGGGTAAAAGCCATGCACTCCCACTTACTGGGTCCCAAAGTCCAGACTGCACTGGCCTCTCACCTTGTCCTTCGCATCTATGTATTGATAAATCTGGAAACAGCTATAGCTGCTGCTGATCTGGAGTCCCTCTGGCTGGTGGGGGGGGGG
>NW_027185665.1:2256779-2295583 GCF_028583685.1 Petaurus breviceps papuanus
AGCGCTGTGCTGGCCGATTCCTGCCGGGCTGTCCTCAGTGGGAGGTTAGCTTCTCTGTGTCATTTTGTGGGTTCTGCAGCTCGAGTTAGTCTATTTTTTAAGGTGTTATTTTCTTCAGTCAGGTTGTTGACTCTCTTTTCATGATTTTCTTGCATCATTTTCATTTTTCTTCCCAATTTTTCCTCGATTTCTCTTATTTGGTTTTCAAAATACTTCTTAAGCTCCTCTAAGGCCTATAACCAGTTCATGTTTTCCTTTGAAGCTTTTGGTGCAGGAGTTCTGACTTCACTGGCTTCCTCCTGTTCCATGCTTTGGTCCTTTTTGTCCCCAAAGTCAGATAGCTGTGCTTCCTTTGCTTCCTTTACTTGCTCATGTTGCCACTCAATTACTTGACTTAGGAGCTTTTTGCCACAGTAGAACTCTGCTTCCAGAGAGGAGAGCTTTGTTCCAAATCACTGGGGTTTTCTCAGCTGCTGGAGCTATTATTTGGGTGCCCTCTCTGAAGCCTCCACTGGCTCTGGCACACTGGTCATGCACCCCAGGACCTCCACCCTAGATAGTAATCCATATCCAAGCAGGTTAAAGCAAGCACGATTACCCCTCAGACTGGTTACTTGGTCCCTCTACAATCTGCAGGCCACGAGCTCTGAAGCAGTCATGCAGGTGGAGGGCCTCAGCCACTTCTCCCTCCTGGGAGCAGAGGCTGGACTGCACTCCCGAACCTCCTCTTCCCAAAATCCACTGACTTCTCACTTAGTCTTTGGCATTTATGGGTTGATAATTCTGGAAACTGCCACAGCTGCGGTGATCCACTCTCCAAATGTCACTCTAGCTGCAGCTGGTCAGGCCACCCTGGGGCTAAAAGCGCGGAATCATGCAGGGCTGGGCCCTGCTCCCAGCAGGGATCGACTATGATCGACTCTTCCTGCTGGTCTGCTGGGCTGTCTTCAGTGGGAGGTTAGTTTCTTTCTGTCACTTTGTGGGTTCTGTAGCCCTAAAGTTTGTTTAAAGTCATTTTTATAGCTATTTGAGGTAGTTATGGGGGGAGCACAGGAAGTCTTTCTGCTTCTATGCTGCCATCTTTGCTCCTCCCCACAATAAAAACATTTTTTAAAGTTCTTTCTCTGAGACTTTCAAGAAGTCAGTGAAATAGGAATTCATACTAAATGATGAATGGAGATTCATACTAATGTTCTAAGGGGACAGGGTTAAAGGCTGGTTCTCTAACTTATTTATCCTTATGTCTGAATCACATACAGATGGAGCTCATCTTCATTTATGGTGAGAAATGTTGGTCTATAGTTACTTTCTTCTAGACTGATCTCCAGTTTTTCCAGTAGTTTTATCAAATAGGTAGTTAGGTGACACAATAGAAAGAGTTCTAGGCCTGAAGTCAGGAAGATTTGAGTTCAAATCTGGCCTCATATGCTTTTTGATTATGTGACCCTGGGCAAATCATGTAACCTCTGCCTGCCTCAGGTTCCTTAAAGGTAAAAGGGTAAAAATAAATAAATAAAAATAACAGCATCTCCCCCACAAAATTGTTACAGGGAGTCAAATGAAGTATTAATTGTAAAAAGTTCTTAGCAGGGTGCCTGCCACAGAACTACAGAGACCAGACAATATACATATGGTTTTACTTCTTATTGTAAGATACTCCCCTAATGGTTTTGTTGCTAGAGGGGCAGAAAAAGAATATTTGTGTAAGGAAGGCTGATAAGTCCACTTGGGGAAAACCAGTCTCTCAGATAAAATATTGAGAAAAGATACAATACAGACTGTCTTGAAGACTGGATAGAGAACTGTTTCTCAAATGAACGTACTGAGAGAACCTTAACTGAGCAATGACTACACATTAGCTACTTAGCATTTTTGATTAGAGTTTGTAAGTTTACGACTGATTAAAGTGTAAATCAAAAACTGTTTGGAAACTGTAGGAAGATCATATAAGGACTGCTGGATTCATACCTAACAGGGTGCATTTCTTGGGTTTTATCTTACAAGGTTAAGATGAGTCATGGACCACCAGAAAGCTATGAGTTAAGGCATTAAAGATTATTAAGAAACCAGCAGGAGAAGAGGAAGTTTAGAGAGAAAGCTAGGAGAGGAAAGAGACAAAAGAAGGAGTAAAGGAGTAAGCTGAGTTCAGGATGAGTCACAATAACCCAGGGACAGAAGATACTGAAGGTACCTGGCTGAGACATCTAATGTCGGTGGCTTTGCTGGATAAGCAGGTTCTTTTCTAGGGCTCAGTCTATGATCTTACAATCCTTTTCTCCCATGTTCTTTTCAGCATGAAAAGCCAAGACCGTGCAGAAACAAAATAAAAAGAAAATGTTTCCATTCCTCTGCTAAGACTGGCCCTCCTGACACTTTCCGAGAGGTCTATGACAGGGGCACTTTCCTTCTCCCTGAGGCCCCTAGAATACAGAAATATTCACAAGCTATAAGGGACCTTAAGAATCATTGAGTTCAACTCTTTCATTGTCCAGACAAGGAAAATGAGACCCAAAGAAGTGAGTGACCTGCCTAAGACCATGCAGCTCATAGGTGGAAAAGCCAAATATCCTGATTCATGGTCTAGTGGTCTGTCACATCGCCTCTCATTTGAAAGAGAAATATATTGAGCAACCCATACTATGCTCCCTTTCCCCCTTTAAAGTTTTAAGTGAAACCACGTTTAAATAAAAACCAGAGATAACTTTAAAACATGACAGCCTAAGGGAAGGGGCAGTGGCAGATTCACCAGTTTTATCTTGATTGTGGTAGAATTTGTGGCACTGATTATAAATTCTCACACTTATGTTCCAAAGCCCAAGATTCAGAGGCATATTCACCACATATAAAGACTCAGCCCCCTGGTCTTCAATAAAGGGTGAAACTTATAGAGGTCAACCCTGAGTTTCAGCCTAACTAGACTACCTCATCTTGTTCTGTCTTCTACCACCTCAGGACATTTTCATTCAAGTAATAAATACTGTTTGAGAGTTTATCTAGTGATTTTATTGAACAAATACATTTGTACCTACTTATGTGCAAAGTACTGTAGCAGGTGCTGGGGTGCCATTACTTGAGGGCATCTACCCTCTCATTCATCTGCTGCTACAGAATTTGTCCCTGCCCACAAATACTTTACAGTCTTCCTACATGACATCCAAATAGTGCATTTATACAAAGTTTAAATTATAAGTAACTCTGTTCTCAAGGAGCTTATTGAACAATAGACATTTAGATGTGAAAAATATGTTAAGGAACTATGTGTATTTGACTCAGTCAATTTAATTGCTAGAGCTTTATATAGAAGAAATCACAAAAAAAAAAGGCTTTTCCATACAAACTATTTATACCTATTTCATTTGTAATAGCATAAAAATTTGAAAAAAATTTCTGTTTACTGCTTGAAAAATTACTGAATAAATTCTGGTGTATTATTGAAAAGGAATATTTTAAGACTCTCTAAAGAATTATAAATTATTAATAACCCCATGAAAGAATGCTGCAAATCACTAATGATAAGAGAAATACAAATCAAAAGAACTCTTAAGTTTCACCTCACAACCTGAAAATTTGTAAAGATGGCAAAAAGTAGGAATAGTAATTATTGGGGAAATGGAGGAAAGAGAGGCACAGTAATATGTTGTGACTGTAGCTGTGAAGTGATTCAACCATTCTGGAAAGCAATTTGGAATTATGTTAAAAAGGGAGGGGGGGCCTAAAATGTTTATACCCTTTGACTCAGATTCCACTGTTAGGTATATACCACGAGGAGGTCTTGTAAATGCTAAAACATGTATAAGAAATTTTTTTGAAGCAGTAAAGATTTGGAAACAAAGTATATATTCACTGACTAGAGAAGGGTTACACAACTTGCGGTACATATGTGTAATGGAATATTAATTACTATGCTATAGAAAATGACTATGATGGACATAAAGGAGCATGGACATATAAATGAGAGAAGCAAGAACTAGGAAAATATTCACAATGACTACAACAATGGAAATGGAAAGAACTATAAGATAATTGAAACTGAATGATGGACAATAATAATAATCAAGCTTAGCACTATAGCCAAGATATAAGGAGGTACTTCACTCTCTTTTTTGCAGAGCTGGGGCATAGATGTAAAACACTAGAGATAAATGATAGATGGATGCATACATACATACATAAAGAGGTACAGAGATAGAGGAAGGAAGGAAGGAAGAAGAAAAGGAAGGGAGGAAAAAAGGAAGGAAGGAGAAGGGAGGAAGGAAAGAAAGAAGGAAGGGAGGAAGGAAAGAAGGAAGGATTTATTAAGAGTTCACTAATACCAGGTAGTGTGTGCCACATGCTGAGGTTGCATAAGCAAGCAAGATAGACCCTCAAAAAGTTTACTTTCTAATGAGGGATGATAAAACACAAAGAAAAGAAAAGAAGAGCCAATGGTAATGGAACTTCAGAAGAATTAGAACACAGAGAAAACACTTTTTATGTTATTTGTTCATCTGGTTGTACTTTGTTAACTATTAAGGATTTCATATAAAATGTATGCCTTCTTTTGCTCTCTTGATCATATTTGCTGTTGATCATTAAGTGTATATATATATATATATATATATATATGTATGTATGTATGTATGTATGACAGCACCCAGAACATCTCTCACACCTGGATCACTATAAACATCTCCCAGATTTGAGATATTTTGTAGGTCAGCATAACACATAAAGGACAAGAAAGATTTCTTCCATATGCATAGGAATCCTTTCGCACAGGTTATCATATTATTAGTGGGAAAGGGAGCGAGTGTAGGAAATTTGTGGGGCCCAGGAACAGGAATGGTAGAACACACACATAGAGAAAACATCTGTGACCAGGGCAGTACCTATTTCTGATGCTGGAGAGTTTACTGTATATTACAGTAATATCATCAGAAGAATTGTCTTCTCTCCTGAGCAAGGAGTTTCCTGCTTCTCTATTCCTTGAACAGCACATTCCATCTCTTGGCCCTGGGCATTTTCTCTGGATATTCTCCATACCTAGAATACTTTCCCTCCTCCTTTCCTCCTGGCTTGCTTCAACTGTTCAACTTCCTTCAACTTCAACAAGTTCCAACTAAAATCCTACTTTATACGGATACTTTTCCCCCTCCCTCTTAATTCTAGTGTCTTCCCTCCATTAATTATTTCTACTGATCCTGTACATAGCTTGTTTGTACATAGTTAGAATGCTGCTTAAGGGAAGGTACTATTTTTTGCATTTCTTTGTATCTCCAGCACTTAGCACAGTCTAGCAAAGTGTTTAAGAAATGCTTGTTAATTTGACTTGTTGACTTGATCAATTCACCTCAATTTGGAATCCACCTCCTCTACTGGGGACCCAACTGGCCAAATCCAGTTAGACAATGCTTCTTCCTTCTGCCCTTCCTTCCTTCTTTCCCTCTCTCCCTCTACTCTCCTCCTTAGGAAATCATACCCTTACCTGTGGGTGCTCTGCACAAAGGAATATTAATTTTGATTGATGAAACCTAGCAAGATATCTTGGGATTTATGGGCTAGATTTCTTTTTTTTCCTTTTCCCTACTTCCTTATTCCATCATTAAAAAAAAAAAAACTGGGGGAAGAGCCAAGATGGCAGAGTAGAAACAGGACCTCCACCTGGCTCCAGCTTCACCTTCCCCAATTCATGAAAAAGGGGTCTCTGAACAAACTTTGGAGCCACAGAACCCACAAAATGACACAGAGAAGCTAACCTCCCACTGAGGACAGCCTGGCAGGCTGGCAGGAATCAGCCAGTGCAAGTCTCTGGGAGCTGAGCCCAGGCCTGTGTGAGCTGGAGGTTTAAGCCCCAGGGCAAGCCTGACCAGCCACTGGCTGGAGGGACTCCAGATCACCAGCAGCTGTGGCAGTTTCCAGAATTATCAACACATAGATGCTAAGGACAAAGTGAGAGGTCAGTGCAGTGTGGACTTTGGGACTTAGTAGTTGGGAGTGCGTCAGCTTTTGCCATGGTGCAGCTTCAGCTCCTGGCCCGCAGAGTGTAGGGGACCAAGTGACCAGTCTGAGGAGTAATCGCTCTTGCTTTAACCTGCTTGGATCTAGATTTTAGTCTAGGGTCCTGGGGTGTGCAACAAGCTTGCCAGAGCATGTGGAGACTTCAGAGAGGGCACCCAACTAATACCTCCAGCAGCTGAGAAAACTCCAGCATTTGGGACGGAAGCTCCCCTGTCTGGTGTCAGAGTCCTACTGTCGCAAAAAGCCCAAAAGTCAAGTGATTGAGTAGCAACATGACAAGGCAAAGGAAGCAAAGCAAACAGAAGAATGCAACATTAGACTCCTATTTTGGGGACAAAAAGAATCAAAGCATGGAACAGAAGGAAGACAGTGAAGTCAGAACTCCTGCACCAAAAGCTTCAAAGGAAAATACGAGCTTGTTACAGGTCATAGAGGACCTTAAGAAGCAGATAAGAGAAGTGAAGGAAAAATTGGGAAGAGAAATGAGAACGATGCAAGAAAATTACAAAATGAGAGTCAACAGCCTGACTGAGGAAAATAAAACCTTAAAAAACAGACTAACTCAAATAGCAAAAGAGGCTCAAAAAGGCAACGAGGAGAGGAATGCCTTAAAAAGCCGAATTTGCCAGATGGAAAAAGAATCTCAAAAGCTCACTGAGAAAAATCATTCCCTCAGATTTAGAATGGAGTGAAGGAAAGCTAGTGGCGATGAGAAATCAAGGTGTTGTTAAACAGATCCAAACAAATGAAAGAATAGAAGGCAATGTGAAATATCTCATAGGAAAAACCACTGACCAGGAAAATAGATCCAGGAGAAATAATTTAAAAATATTGGACTACCTGAAAGCCATGATCAAAGAAAGAAACTAGAAATCATCCTCCAAGAAATTCTCAAGGAAAACTGCCCTGATGTTTTAGAACCAGAAGGGAAAATAGAGCTTGAAAGAATCCACCGATCACCTCCTGAAAAAGATCCCAAAAAGAAAACTCCTAGGAATATTACAGCCAGGTTCTGGAATTCCCAGATCAAGGAGAGAATATTACAAGCAGCCAGGAAGAAATGAGTTGAATATTGTGGAAACACAATCAGGATAACGCAGGATCTGGCAGCTTCTACACTGAGGGATTGAAGGGCCTGGAATATGATATTCTGGAGGGCAAAGGAGCTGGGATTAAAACCAAGAATCACCTACCCAGCAAAACTGACTATCATGTTTCAGGGGAAAATATGGTCATTCAGTGGAATAGAGGACTTTCAAGCATTCTTGCTGAAAAAAACCAGAGTTGAATAGAAAATTTGACATTCAGATACAAGAAGCAAGAGAAGCATGAGAAGATAAACAGGGAAAAGAAATCATAAGGAACTTATCAAAGTTGAACTGTTTACATTCTTACATGGAAAAACGATAATTGTAACTGATGAAACTTTTCTCAGTATGAAAATAGTTGAAGAAAATAGAAATATATATATATTTATAATGTGTGTGTGTGTGTATATATATTTATTTATAGTCTTTATCAGAGGGTATGTAGGTGTATGATTACATATCTGAATGTATATATATATATATATATATATGTTTACAGGTATACACAGAGGGCACAGGATCAATCTAATAGGAAGGGATGATATTTAAAAGGTTAAATTAAGAGGTGAGAGAGGAATATAATGAAGGAAGGGAAGGGGATGAGAGGGGGAATGATGGAAGGGAGGGCAGATTGGGGGGAGGACAGTTGGAAGCACACACTTTTGAAAAGGGGCAGGACCAAAGTAGAGAACAGATCAAGTGGGAGATGGGATAGGAGGGAGGGAAATATAATCAGTCTTCTACAATTTATCTACTATGGTAATGTTTTGCGTTAGCTACACATGTACAACCTATATTGAATTGCTTATCTTTCCAGTAAGGGTGGGTGACAAGGGACGAAGGGAATGAATCTGGAATTCAAAGTTTTAAAACCAAATGTTTAAAATATAATATATATATATATATATATATACTATTATTAATACTATTTTACATGTAATTGGAAAATAAGAGGAGGGGATATCCTGGGGGACCGCTATTTTGGGGAGGTAGGTAGGGGGAAAACGGGGAGAAAATTTGTAACCCAAAATCTGGTGGAAATGAATGAAGTAAATCAGAAATTAATAAAGCATTTGGGAAAAAAAAAAGATTCTGGATCTCCAATCCCAAAAGACTCATGGTGGAGTGAGATGTCTACATCCAGAGAAAGAACTAGAAAGAACTGAGTTTGAATCCAGATTGAAGTAAACTGCCTGATCTTTTTCTTTTTCTTGTTTGGTTGTGTTTCCTCTTTACCATTTTCCTTCCATCTGGAATAATCCGTCTTTATAACCTGATTAACGAATGTCTAACGTAAAGGTATTTGCAGATCTTATACTTGATTATGTGCCGTCATGGGGGGGGAGGGGGGAGAGGAGTGAGGGAGAGAAAATTTGAAACTCAAGGAATTGTGGAATTGAATCTTGTAAACTAAAAGTAAACAAACAAATTAATAAAGACCAATAAATAAATAAATCTTAATGAAATCACATAAAAAGAAAAGAAAAAAATTTTAAAAACTGGGACAATTAACTCTTTTGCCCCATTTAGTTTCATTTATGATTTCTTGAAATACAGCATTGGAAACCCAGGCTTTGATAAAACCTATAGGGATTCAAATGAAGCTACCTGACCATGCCTTACACCCAAATCACTCTGGCTCTCACTGACTGGCCACAATAGGTTTCAACCCAAGCCTCACTTGGTCATTGTTTGGGTTTTGATGGCTCAGTGAACTTATATAGCAATTGTCTCTGTTTTGTCCAGAAAACCCGAGGGTCTTCTCCGAGATATTTTTTTAAGCAGGTAAAAGAGGCCATTTTTTTTTTGGCCTCATTTCTTACCTGGCCTTAATCACTGAATGGGCATTGCCTCAGACAAACAGATACCTGGGAAAGACCTTACCTTAAAAAGGCCAAGGTCTCCCACTGTGTCCAGGACTATCTCCAGTTGTCCTGATCTGTATCTTGCCACTGGGCCCAGAGTGCTCCAGATGATAGAATGAGGCTTTGTACAGCCCTGCCTCACTTAAACCCAATTTACTTGCAAATCAAGACATCACCTTCCTGATTGGTCCTCATTGGTCTTCTTCAAGAATGAAGGATAAACATCAACAAGAACCTCAGTAAAGGTTATCTCCTTCACTTTTTCCATGGCAGAGATCCCTGTTCCTTCCCTTCTAAGCTCATCGTAGGTTCTACTTTTTATATATGGTCTTTTCTGATGCCTCCCCTCTATAATTTTGCATATACTTTACATTTAGTCACCTGTGACTACATTATATCCTCCTCTAGAAGATAATTTCTTTGAGGAAAGAGATAATTTTGGTTTTGTCTTATTATTTCTAGCAACTAGCACAGTAAGTGCTGGCTGAACCGAACAGGCACTCTGTAACCTGCTTGCATTGATTAGGTGTTTTCTGCTGACCTTTGAATTGTTTACAATTTTCATTCTTGTGAGATTTTTCTGTTCTGTGACTTACTACTATAGAATGTTAGCTGGAGAATGTTGGCTCACAGCAAATGTATATCTTTGAAAGCACACTGCAAATTCCAAAATGCAAAGCTGCATGATCTCTTCCTCCTACTCATTTCCTGGCCAAGCTGCATCATTCCTCTAAGATACTAACAGGACTGATCAATTTGATGAACCGCTTGTCCAGATGCATGTCATAATCTAGGCAATATGTGTCTTTTGTCTACTTTGTTTTTCCACATCTTCTTCTTTTAGAAATAATTCTAACAAGCTTCTCTATCTGGTTTTCCACACCACAGTACGTGAGATGCTACAAATTAGAAGGGAGAGGAAGTGTGCTGGTGACAGGAACGCTGACAGCATGAGAAGTGACAGCCTGACAGTAAGGACAGGATATGGAAAACTACAAAAGCAAATGCAAGCTTGCAAAAGGTAGACTTGCAAAAGGGTAGTAACCTTTTAGAGTAGAGGCAAACATTCCTCTACCTTCAGCAGTCTGTGGGGACATTACTAAGTTTCAATCACAAGACATTTTTTTTTCAGTGATAACTCCAAGTCACCAAGAGGCTCAGCTGTGCTCAGTGTACTGTTTAAGAAGCTAGGGAAATATAAAATAGACATGCATATGGACATGTGGAAATATGTACGTAGATATTTTGGAAATGTAGCAGGGGTCTGCCTCGGATCACCATTTCAGAAGGATTTTTATCAGAAGTTAAATTTTTAAAAAAGTTACACTAAAGGGGGTAATTTTCAGTTACCTGTAACCTTCACTCATATGGCACCTCCAATTCTTTGCCAGTACCATGTTAACCCAACAGTGTTGTATATACATATAGTGACTGTTGGGATACTTTCAACTCTTCTCCCCTTTTGAATAACTGAGGAAAAAAAAAACTGTCCAACCTAAGGACTGCATGATCATGGGTAACTGGTAATTTGGAGAGAGAGAGGGATGAGATGAAGAAGAGGCTACAGGGGAGAGAGTGGCATCAATCAGCTGAGGACTTTAGAGGCCTTTGCCCTCATTTTGTTAGAGGGAGATAGCATAAAAACATGAAACATCCTTTTGATGTCTGAGAAACTGGTAGACTAGCTGACGGTATTTCAGAGCTGGAAATACCATGAGAAATAGCCATAAAGCTTCTCCTCACTCCCTTCCCTGACCAGCAGGGATTTGTAAGAGAAGAAGGAGCGTACCAAATAAGGTTTTCTTTCTTTTTTTTTTCCTTTTTGGAGCGGGGGAGGCAGGGCAATTGGGGTTAAATGACTTGCCCAAGGTAGTAGGTGTAGTGTCTTGAGGCCAGATTTGAACTCAGGGCCTCCTGACTCCAGGGCCAGTGCTCTATTCATTGTGCCACCTAGCCACCCCAAATGAGCTTTTCTATTGAGGACTGTGACTCATTAATACATATCATTGATTCAAAAATTTATGTTTTTATTTTTTCTCTTTTTTTCCTGAAACTCTTTCACAATACTGTGAACTGAATGTTTATAGGAGGGATGCTGGTTTCAATGCACAGAGAATGTACCATGAATTTAAGTGGCATGAACTAAAGAGTGAGGAACTCAAAGTCATGAATCCTGGATCAAATTTCTGCCCCCCACAACCTCTGTGACCTTGGACAATTCAGTTAACCTCTGTGGACCTTAGTTTTCTCATCTATAAAATAACTGGACTGAATCAGAGGACCTCTAAGGTTCCTTCCATCTCAAGAACTATTGATCTGAGATCAATGATCCTACTATTTTCTCAGGTTTCCCCTGTGGAAGCTTTGAGAAGAGAATGAGAAAAACCTCCTGAAATGTGCCTGGGCCCATCCTACAATTAAATGGTCAATTATGATAGTATTTATAAACATGATTCTTGGGGAAAGAGGCATTCAAGAGCCTCTGGAAATCCAAACTATAGTATTATCTCACTCTATTCTTTTTAGTTTTGCATTTGAATTTTTTAAAATTCTAAACAAATTTCAACAAACATAAACTGATCTAGAGTCCTTGCTCTCTTTTACCGATGCCTGGTCTTTTTAGACCCAGATCAACAACCTATAAAAACTCACTAGGCTTCATTGATGTGGGAGGGTATCCAAGGGAATGGGCATAAGACATAAGATGTCTCCTGATCTGAGTGGCCACTAATGCCTTTTAGACTCAATTATGTGTGAAAAGAAATGGAATACTGTACTTGCTTAGGTGTATAACTTGTTCTTGTGTGAGAGAAGATACTGTCTTTATATTCTTCCTTTTGTGCTTTTTATACTTCACCTAGAGAACCCTGGAACAGCATCAAGAGGATTCAGTGATCCCAAATCCCTCCCAAACTATTGTGTGCAAATTAAAATTTTTCCAATCTCAAAGCCACCAGCAGTGTTTATTAATAGATGAATTCTTTGATCTGACATAACAGGAATTTTGCAAGTAGTTGGAAAATTCTCCACAGGAGCTGACCAACACAATTTCCTAACAGAATTGCCACTGAACAGTCTAGATCAGTATTTTGCAAACTTTTCTGATTGCATATTCCTATTTGGAAAAAAATTTTGAACATGTACTTCCAACATGTATGTTTACTTATTAATTATATGCATGTATTTCCCTAATAATTATGTATATTATAAAACTCACACAAAACTATGAATTTTAAAAGGATGAGATGAAGATGAAGTAATATTTGTTTCTAGAATCAATAGGAAGTCACTGAAGTTCAATGACTAGGAGAATGACATGGTGTGAGCTAGACTTCGGGAAAATCACTTTGGCAGCCCTGTGGAGGATGGACTGGAGGAGTGAGAGATCTGAGGCAGTGTGACCAGCTAGTCTAGATGAAAAATGATAAAGGCCTGAAACAAGGTGGAGAGCTGTGCGAGTAACAGAGATGAAAGATGGGAGAGATGTCGAGGTGGAAATGGCAGGATTTGGCAACTGCATTATGATATGGATTATGGGATGGTGAGGAATTGAAGAAAACACTGAAGTAAAAAACCTGGAGGCTGGAAGGATGGTGATGCCCTCAGTAGTAACAGAGAACTTTTGAAGAAGTATGGGTTTAGGGGGGGAAAGATGATGTAATGAGCTCTTCAATGCAGAGTACAAACTATCCACGATGTGACTCACTCTATCCCACCTAAAATAAAAAGAGGGAAATGGGGTTCTTTTCATTCCCTGCTCTTGGGCACACTCTCTAAGGGATACCTTCTAAAGGACACTTACAGCAGATGTGACCTGAGGGGTAATGGTGGGTATGCTGGTAGGGGAGGGAGACTTTTCTAATCACACCTAAGCAGCTATTTCTGTGGATATCTGGGCAACAGTTAGGTGATAACTTCCCTGAAGGTCAGATGCCCAACTCAGGAGAGACATAGTGATGGGAGAAGATGAAGTGAGGAACTGTGAGGAATATGGACTGGTAGGGTGATATTGGAGATAAGCTGAACAGCCCACTATCTCAGGAAAGATGGAACACGACCCATCTTCCCCCACTCCAACTGGCTGATTATAGAACACCCTGGGGTCAGGTCATAAGTGTCCTTTGGATCGTTTTTGGTCTTGAGTTAGAACTGTCTACACAAGTGGCTGGCTTTAAATTCTTTCAATTCCTGGCTGTCCAATGTATTTTAGCATGGAGAGTAAGGTGAAGTAATACACGAGAATAAGTGGGAATAAGAAAGAGGAAACTGAGGTTCTGGTCATGGTCTTAGTTCTGATACTTACTAGTTATGTGGCCTTGGTCATGTGACTGAACCACTCTGGGACTTGGTTTTCTAATCTGTAAAATAAGGATATTACCTGTAATACCTATCTTAGAGGATTGTATTGTGCTTTGTTTCTGTTAGAGGTTGTTCCTAGTTCCTCCCAGGGGTGGGGGAAGGGTGGGTGGTTTTTACAACAAAAACCGGAGGAAAAAATATACCTATATATGTGTATATGTACGTAAACACACACACACACACACATATATACACATATACATATAGGAGAGGTTTCTATTACACACAAGATATCTCTATCTTGATAAATACAGATATAGATATTTACTTATACATACAGAGATAGAGATATGTTCTGTGTAAAAGCCTCTCTGAAATTGGCTAATTGTTTGCATGTTGTCTCCCTCAATAAACTGTGAGCTCCTTGAGGTCAGGGAGAGAATTTTTGTTTTCCTTTGTATCCCTAGCATTTACCACAGTGTCTGCCACACAGTTAGTCCTTGATAAATACTTAATAAATGACTAATATGATAATCTGCCTTGCACGATTGAACATGTATAACCTATATCAAATTGCTGTCTCAGGGAAGGCAGAGGGAAAAAATATGGAACTCAATTTTTTTTTTAAATGAATGTTGAAAATTGTCTTTACATGTAATTGGTGAAAAAATAAAATAATATTTAAAAAATAAACACTTGTTGACTAATGTCTCTAAAGTTATATGTATATATGTACACACAGATATAGTACTTTAAATTTTTACACATGTGAAACATATACATGCATATACATCTCCTATTCTATGATTTCCTTGTATAAGGAACTTCCTCTCTAGATCACTGCCTTGTGATAGCAGTGAAGCTATGAGCTATGACATCCTGGGTTACCCACGACGCACAGGTCACAGGGGCGAGTTCTGACAAAAGGTGATCTACTGGAGGAGGAAATGGCAAACCAGTCCACTATCTTTGAAAAGAAAACCCCAAATGGGGTCACAGAGAGCTGGACACAATTGAAAAAAACTCAACAACAGCCTCGGAAGGAAAATAATGGCAAATCTGGACAGCACACTAAAAAGTAGAGACATCACCTTGCTGACAAAAGTCCTTATAGTCAAAGCTATGTTTTTTCCAGTAGCAGTGTATGTCTGTGAGAACTTGACTATAAGAAAAGCTGAGAACCTCAGAATTGACACTTTGATTTTGTGGGACTGAAGAAGGCTTTTCAGAGTTCCTTGGAAAGCAAGGAGATCAAATCAGTCAACACTTAAAGAAAATAACTCAGACGATTCACTGGAAGGTCAAATACTGAAGCTGAAGCTGAAATAGTTTGGCCTCGTAATGAGGAGACAGGACTCACTAGAAAAGTCCCTGATGCTGGGAAAGACTGAAGGCAAAAGGAAACGGGGAGAGCAAAAGTTGAGATGGACAGAGAGCGTCATGGAAGCAACACCCATAAGCTTAGACAGACTTTTTGGATAGAAGAGCCTGTCGTGCTGAGAGTCAGACACGACTGAGCAACTGAACTAAAGGAACTCCAGTGTAGAAACTCCTTCTACTGATACAAACTGGCAATTTGTCTCCAACTCAGTCTTAAAGAGCTGCATAGTGTCCTGATAAAGTAAGTGACTTCCATTGTCCAAAGCTAGTATGTGTCAGAGGTAAGATTTGAACCCAAATCTTATCATAGAATCACAGATTTGGAGCTGGAACATATGTTACAGATTATCTAAGGTACATCTGGGTGGCAAGGTGATACCATATGCAGAGAGCATTGAGCCTAGAATCCAAAAGATGGGATTTCAAGTTCATCTTCAAATCCATACTAGCTGTATGACCCTGGGCAAATCACAACCTCGTTCTGCCTCAGTTTCTTCATCTGTAAAATGGGGGTAGTAATAGCAGCTACGTCACAGGGTCATTGTGAGGATCAAACAACATGATAATTGTAAAGCCTAGGTGCTATATAAATAGTAGCTATTATTATTATCATCTAGTATAACTCCTTCATTTTAGAGATGATAAAACTGAGGCCCAGAGAGGTCAGATGACTTGTCCAAGGTCACACAAGTAAAAGGGGCAGAGCTGGGATTTGAACTAACTCCAAATTCAACATTTTTTCCACTATACCAAGTTGCTTTTTCTTAGAGTCTTCCTGATTCCGAGGCTGGCAGAATTTCTGTCCAATAATTGCACACTGCTTTTCAAAAATGCTATATAAATGAAAGTCATTATTATTATCATCTGTGCTTTAATTTTCTCAATTTCCATATAAAGAAAGAGTTGGATTTGTTAACTTTCTAGCTTTATCAGTGTGTTCTTCAAGATTTTCTTCATAGATTATGTTGCTGTTGTTGTCCAGTTTTCAGTCATGTGCAACTCTTCATGACTCTATTTGGGGTTTTCTTGCCAAAGATACTGGAGTGGTTTGCCATTTCCTTTTCCAGCTCATATTACAGATGAGGAACTGAGGCAAACAGGATTAAGTGACTTACCCAGGGTCACACAGCTAGTAAGTATTTAAAGACAGATCTGAACTCAGAAAAATGGATCTTCCTGATTCCAGGTCCAGCACTCTATCCATTGGACTATAGTTTTGTTATCTTGGCTGTGGTTGTTATGCTTGGAGTTTCATAGCCATTGACCCAACCTTGCCACAAATGGATGCTGAGGGAGATGACATATATATTGTCAGTTCAACATATATTAAGTCCTGGAACACAGTGCTAATTTAGCTTGTCTTGATCACCAACATAAGGGACTAACCTTCACGAAGGCTTAAATGGGATAGCCATCCTGTAGCAGAAATGTAATCTGAAAATATTTTCATCCTAAACTCCTCAAATTAACTGTATGATTTTCATCCATAACTTTTGTCCATTTCAGTTTTTTTCATTCATAAAATGGGTAAAATACCTACCCCATCTATATCATGGGGTTATTCTATGAACAAATAAAATATTGATTATGGTAACACCTTGAAAGGTATAAAGTATATCACAATCATATGTTGTTACTTATTTCAAGTCTTCAAAAACCCCTATGTATGATTTCATCGCTAAATGCAGCCCCCTCCAAGAGGCTGTCAAATGTTCCTCTTTGTGACTGTAAAACTCATTATCCTGTGGTCAGCTTAGTGACAAGCCTCTCCAAACCTGTTAGGCTGGTCACAGTCTGTTGTCAGGATGTACTGAAGTTGTTTTGCTTTGGCAGGAACTCGCAGAGCTGCTGCTATGCAGGATTTTTGAGAACCCAAGGTCACTTCCAAACCAGTGGGGGGAGATTTTATTCTTATCTCCCACATACATGAACAATTTTTCTGGTAGGGAAAAAAAGAGACAGACATAAACACTACTAGACTGAAAATGGCGGTACTTTTTCTTTTTTGTTTTCCCTCTGGTAGGAGAGGGAAGGGATCCTGGGGGCGTGTGATATTCTTTATAAACAGAAAATATTAAAGACTGAATTTTTTTCTTAAAAAAAGAGAAAAGTCAGGGACGGCCAAGTGGCTCAGCGAGTAAGAGCACCGGCTCCAGTGTTGGGACGACCTGGAGATTGAATCCCGGGCTCAGACACTCAGCACCACACTCAGAAAAACCTGGCTGTGTAACCTTGAGCAAGTTACTTAACCCTGATTGCTCAAAAAAAATTAAAAAAAAAAGAGAAAAGTCAGTCATGATCAGCGTGGGTTGTGAACTCTGTGAGCGCAGGGACCATGTTTACTTTTCTTTTTATTGGCATAGTTTAGTGCCTATTATCTCTGAAGGTATTTAATAGCTACCAATTGCTGTTAATAAAGCAACTTAATACTGATCCTCCATCCACTTATTCGTCCCACAAACTTTTTAAAAGCACCTATTCTATGAATGGCACTATACTACCGTGTTTCCCCGATAATAAGACCTATCCCGAAAATAAGCCCTCCCCTTACTGTGTAAGATTCCTCTAAAATAAGCCCTCCCCCGAAAATAAGCCCTATTGAGATTGCTACTGTAGTGAAGGTGATCCCCTGCGCTACACGCTACATGACGGTACCCTCTGTATGCACCGTCCCCCCCCACCCCCCGGTGAAACGCACGCCGCACTCCAAGCTGCATCCAATCAGAGCTGCAGCAGTGAGTGCGTCATCCTGTTCTTTATTGAATTCATTATTGAATAAAGGTACATTATTTTGTTCACATTTACCTGTTTATTAAAATTGCTGTCAATGTTCATTAAAATAAGCCCTCCCCTGAAAATAAGCCCTCTGGTGTTTTTCTGTCCAAAAAATTTAATAAGACAGTGTCTTATTATCGGGGAAACACGGTAAGTGTTGGTGGAAATAAAAAATATTCGATAAAATATGGTCACATCTAGTGGAATTTATACTGGACTGAGAGGAAGATGCATCAGAAATGCTAATAACCACAATAAGCAGTATCATATGGTAAATGCATCAGAGACACAAAACTAAGAGCTATGTGAAATAAAGAGGGTAGGGTTTTTATTGAATTAAGTTATCAAGGAAGGCTTCATTATGAAGGTAGCATTTGACTTGGGCTTTAAGTGATTTACAACCACCTCTGCTTTGCTGTTGTTTTTGTCTAAATGAACTACCAATTTATTAACAAAGAAGTAGAAACTAGGGAGTTGCCCATCAATGTAATTTAAGCAGTTCAAATTCATTATAGTGCTTTAAAGTTTGCAAAAATGTACCTGTTAATCTCATTTGGTCCTCACAACTTGAATTTTAATCATAGTCTAGCAGCTGGTAAATGTGTAAGAAAGGATTTGAATTATACTGGCATATTGGACATAATGAAATAGTATCGTGCCATAAGAAATGACCAAGAGGAATAGCTTCAGAGAAACCTTGAAAAACGTATATGAGAATAACGTGAGAAGAACCAGGTGAACAAATTACACGGAAGTAACACTGAATGCAATGATCAACCACAGATTTTTAAAGGATCCATGGTAAGGCGTCCAAGCTACCTCCTGACAGAGTCATGGATTCAAGATACAGAATGAGACATGCATTTTTGGACATGGACAATATGGGAATTTGTTGTGCTTAACTATGCATATTACATGGGGTTTTCCTGTTCTTTTAAATGCGGTAAACGAGGAGGAGGGGGCCTTGTTAATTGAAAAATAAAGTACAAGACTTTAATAGTAAAGTAGTCATTTTAGGAGTAAAATACTACTATGGTATGGGCTATTTGTAGCACAAAAATTAAGTATACCCAATAAAAGGCAATACACATGTGCACAGCTGGCAGTACCTTCTATCTGGCATTCATTGGAGAAAATTACACCCTACTTGAAAAAAATGGCAAGCAACGGCAGCATCGAACAGTAGAAACGCCAAGTAGCAGCAGCAGCAGCAGCAGCAACAAACAAACAAACAGCAAAGAGCAACGGCAGCTACAAAGCCCAGTTGGAATTCAGCAAGAAAGAAGCTAGCCACAACTTAGAGAACGCCCGCTTGGAGACCGAAAGTTGGCCAATCAGCGGAGGCCTCAAGTAGTATAGTTCGCTTATTGGTCCGTGAAGACATCTCTTCAAGCTCCCTAAAGGAGGAGCCTCTGCGTTCGAAGAGGTAAGATGTTTTTAACCAACCAGAGAGGGGTCTGAGGGAGGGACTCACGGAAGGCGGTACCGCACACCCTATCATGGAAGCTAGATCGCCCCAAGGAGGCGGGGCACTCAAGGATGGGGCGTGGTCTCCGGTCTCTGGCCTTGGGGAGGGTTCCAGAAGGAAGGGGGAGGAGTGGGAGGGGCCGATCGGTGGGCGCGCCCAAAGCCCCATGGGCGGGAGCCGGATACGGGCGCCAGGGCCCAGGGGAACCCCGCCACTTGGTGCTGGTGGCTGTCCCTGCCCGAGCAGCCGGAGCTTGGGAGACGAGCCGCCGCTGTCGTTGCTGCCGCTGCTGCTCCCCCCGCGGGGCCCAGCTCCCGAGGGCCGTGAGATGCTGGGGAAAGGCGTGGGCGGCGGCGGCGGCTCCAGGGCGCCCAAGCCGTCCTTCGTCTCCTACGTGCGCCCCGAGGTGAGCGGAGCGCTCCCGGGACTGGAGCCTGGGAAGGGCGGGGGTGCGGGAGCCCGGGCGTCCTGGGACGCGGTGCTCGGGAGCCGGCGGGCGGGCGTGGGTGCGGGGCCGCAGGTGTCGGGCTGGAGGGCGGCGACTGCGGCCTAGGACCTTCCTGCTGGCTCTCCGAGCGTCCCCCGGTGAGGCTGCCCGCGCTTTGGGGCGGTTCCGCAGAGCCTCCCGACGCTCTTGGACCTTGCACACTGCTCTTCGAGCGCCGGCCTCGCTCCTCCTGTCCGCCTTGCGCTCTCTCCCCTCGAACCCCCGCCGCCAGCAGTGTTACTCAGTCCCCAGTCAAGCACAGCTCTCTCCCTCCGCTTCCCCAAGTCACTTGCCTCCTGAAACTTCCATTCATTTCTTTCCTGGTTGATTAACCCTTCTCAAAGCAGAAGTTTTATAGCAAATTCTACTGCTAGAGACTGTGGGCATCCATCCTTTAGGCTTTCTTATGCCTGAATTCGACCAGAGAGACTTTGGGAGTGACGCTACATCCCTGAAGCTCAGGTTCCCACAGGTACTGCCAAGCTGCAAAGGCTTTGAGTCTGGCCCTGCCCAGTGGAAGAAAGATCCCACCTCCCATCCTGCCCCAGAGCACTTCCGAGCTCTGTGACCCTATTAGGCAGCTCAGGGGGTCTTTGAAATAGAGATAGTCAGAGTGCTTTCCTCCTCCGGTTATTGTGAGGTTCAAAGGAGATGGAGCACCTTGCAGATCTTAAGAGTATTATGGTGCCAGCCTCACACCCCTCAGCTCTCCCTCTTGGAGAGCATCTTTGTACCTCACAGCCTGGAAAAAATACCTTGTATTTTTATTGTATTATCAGGCACTTAATACAAGTTCCACCTTTGGTTGAATGGTCTCTTGTTCTAGCCAAGCTCCTCAGCAGGTAGTTCCTGCAAGATGATCCATTTTCCACCACTGTACCTCTTGTGTGCAGTCTAGGATGTGAATGGTTTGGAGTCTATATTTGTTGGGGAATGGGGTACCACTTTTACCATTGTAACCTCGGATTCTTGATATATTGAACCTCGAAGACAAATCGCTCCAGGTTTGCGAAGTTTCCTACCCTTATTTCTCTCTTTGTTACTCACAACCCATTCTGTTACTAAGTAGCATTACACGTTAATTCTGTTTGAGTGATTTGGACTCACATGAAACCAGCTTGAAGGGGAGAGTGGCACTATATGATTAGATAGGTATGGTCTTGCCAGGGGCTTCACTTCTGGCCCCAAGCAAGACCAGAATTTTTATATAGTTTTCTTAAGGTACACTGAATATTTTGTGGTATTAGGTGGAGTGTAGAATAGCGAAAAATAGTCTTATTTTTAGATCTTATTTTTTAAAATAAATAACCACTTCCTTAGTAAACACTTAGAATGGGTCAGCATCCTCTTAAACTTTGAACAAAGGCACTCTGATGTATAAGTAAAATAGTTTTGGTTTATCTCTGCTTCTATTTTTGTTCAAGTGCTCTTCAAAGGGCAATTGTTAGGCTTTGAATTTGCTCCTTAGAATCAAAATTTTAATTGTAAAGTCCATTGAGACATATAGCAGAGACCAGGAGTCCCTGAACAAGTACAATCCCATGTACAAGTGCGCTCCTTTTCATGAATTAGGTTTTTATTAACTCTGCCCGCAGGCTAATTTTTTTTTTTTCCTTTGAAGGAGTTTAGGAAAGGGGAGTAGTTAAGCAGAAGAATACACCAGAACTAATAACTTTTCCCCTCAATGTGTTTCAGTTGACTTATTTGTTTCTCCTTGACCCAGATAATTTAGATTATAGTGGTAAGGGACCTAGCAATACCGACCCCCACCCTCAGTACCTTCCAAACTGGGGAAATGTATTATTGAGAACTCAATCAAAATTTTGGCCTCTCTCCCGTTTTTAAAGGTATTGCTAAATTAATATTAAGTTGTTTTTTATTGGTCAGAGTATCAGAAATTCACATGAGAGCTATTCAGATAAAGCTTTTGTGGTTCCGAGTCTGTCTGCCAAGGACCTTAAAGTGCTTAATTTTGTAAGAACTACTTCAAAATATTTTTCTGAAAGCTCTTATACTAGTAACCTGGTGCTTTTTGCTTCTTTATACCTTCAAATAAGTGTTACTTCTTATCAGTTGGGAAACTGTAGGGGGGATTTCTCGTGCAGATCAGAGGTGCCAAAACAGTTTTGACATCTTTAGATTTAATGATACCTGCTGTTAATGAGGAAACTGTTTGAGACCTCTGAAGGTTTGGGGGTGCTTTTCAGTAACTAGACTTACCCTTTTCACTGACTGTCATACGGAAAAGGATCTTGGAAATAGTCCAATACACCCTCATTTTATAGATAAAGAAACTAAGGTCCAGAAAGGTTGTGTAACTGCCTGAAAAGATCACAGAGCTGGTAAATGGTGGTAGAACTACTGCTATCTAGTGTATATTTAAATTTAAGGTTTGCAGAATATTTTACATAATTCTTTTTTGAGCATTGAAACAATAAAGTGAGGTGGGTGCTGCAGGTGTTGCCCCCATTTTTCAGATGAGGAAAAATAGTGGTTTAAGACAGGCTAAGTGATCTGACCAAAGTCATACAACTAGTTAAGTGTCGAAATTGAATTCAAATCCACTTTTCTCCTTGCACCGTTTATGAAGTTATACATTTGGTTTTTAATAACCTTTTGTTCATAAAAGCAGAAGCACTGAATTGACCAAAATGCTTGAAGAAGATGCTTTTCATATTGGGTTTATTTTTCTTTTGGCCTGACACTATTGGCATTGGATCTAGTCAGGTAGATACAATTTGGTTCTGTCCTTTTAAAAGGATATGACTGTAGTTAAATGACTAGCTGTTTAAAAGGCTTAGAGTCAGTAGCCCCAGAGTTCTTGTCCCAGATCAGTGGATATAAAAGGTTTAAAATCCTTCAGTCATTTTTAGTAACAAATTCCCCCTCACTATAAAATCAGTTGTGTAGAAAAGTAGGAAACAGATGGTTTATGTGTTGGAAGAATTGGTGCCTGGGTGGCCTCCTGAAAACAGCCCAGGAGCTTAGAACATGAGTTGTGAGAATGGGCTTTTTATTCCCTTCTTTAAGCTATTTTTTCTGTACTGTAGATAGCACAGGACATCATTACTGGGGAAATGAACATTGAAGTTCATTTTGGTATTTGGGAGTTAGGAAGTTAGTGTTTATCTTAGTTGAATGCTAAGGTATTTGGGGAGTGTGTAGCCAAAGAGGTGAAGGTTACAGATCCGTGCTTCAGTTGAATTAAAGAAATTTATAGATAGATAGAAAGATAGATAAGTGCACACATTGTTCAGGATCCTATGCTAGGTTCCTGGGGGATAAATAGAACAGAGTCCTTGCTCTGAGGAGTTTCCAGTACTTCTTAGCAAGAATACGTACATGTCCATGATGGTGAAGTCATGGGGCAGAAAAAGCCTAGTAGAGTAGAACAATATTAAAATGACCCATGCTGTGATGATTTAAAAAAAAATGTTTCATTGTTCACCTTTTTAAAACATCATTATCATTGGCCAGTGATTTTCTGATTTGTGCTCAGAAGGCCATTCTCTGCCAGGTACTGGTTGTATGAACTTGGCTTTTATAAATTACTTTTTCTGAGTAAAAGTTTCCTCTTTCAGCTCTTTCTTTATTCAGTATTGTGAATGTGCTAATCAGAAAGCTCACATTCTAAGGGGAGTAATTCACAAGTAAGAGAGAACACCTGCAAGTCAGAGGGAAAGGTCCCATTTTTCAGTAATGTCTTCTTTAGTATTCTCTACTAATAAAATTTTTTTTGGGGGGGTGTATATACACACATAACACATGTACATATATGTATATATACACTAAATATATAACATCATATATATGACATGTCTGATAAAATTATGGATATTACTGAGGTTGAGCCATTTGACCTTGCCAGGGATTTTGGTGGTTAAGAACTTTCTTATCCCCATCTTTGGTAGCTGTGGTTGCTGAGGAGGTGGAATGAAAGCACCAGGAGGGGTTGTCACCTCTTATCTCCACAAGGGCTGCTTCCTAGGATAGTGGCTGAGGGGGGCAAGCTGGAAACAAGACTGGTGGTTGGGGGGGGGGTGCTCTGCCACTCTGGGGTTTTCACAATTTGTCAACAGTGGGTGGTGGAGGAGGTGATGAATGTGACTTCTCCAAAGTGATTGCTTCCCTTGATGATGACTGGAGAGTCTAGGCTGGAAGCATTGAGAGACATTGCTAATCCCTAGGCTCTTGGATTCAGGATTCTTGGATGTTGAAATCAGAGTCTGGAGCGAGGTGGTGGTTGATGGGATCGGTAGTTAAAGTTGTCTGGCACGTGCTGTCTTCCATCTCTCCCTTAGATTGGTTTGTTGGTGGGTTGACCTATTTGGGGCATAGAGTATATGAGAAAGAATACTATGTAATCAGCATGGAAATATAAAATGGAACCAAATTATGATGGCATTTAAGTGCTAGAGAAAGTTGAATATTTTTCTGGAAGGCAATAGAGAGCTCCTGAAACTTTTTGAACTGGAAATATTTGGTGTGTGTTTAGGAATATCATTTTGGCAGCTGTGTGGAGAGTGGTTTATGGAGAGGCTAGAGGCAAAGAGATCATTTGGAAGACTTTTGTAGTAGTGCAGGTGAAATATAGTGAAAACCTGGCTGTGATTTGAGTAGAGAGAAGAGGTAATTTGAAGAGATTCTGATAACATAATTCTGACAACAGCTGACAACTGATAGAATATTGGGGGGGGGGTAGTGAAAAAGTAAAGAATGACTCCTAGTTTGCAAACCAGAGTGACAGGGAGAATGTTGATACTCTCCACAAAAATAGGGAAGTTAGAAGAGGAAGAGGAAGGGTGGATTTAGAGGGGAAGATAATGAGATCTGTTTTGGAAATGTGTTAGAGATACATATGGGACATCTGCTAGAGATGTGCAGCAAACATTGGGAAATGCTGGACAAGAACTCATGGGAGAGATGAGGACTGGGTGTATATTTTGGAGAGTCACGTGTATAGAGATTGTTAAGTTCAGGACAACTGACAGGATCACCAAGAGAAAAAGAAGAGAGGGCCCAGGATAGAGCCATACGGTACATTCATGCGTAGGAAGTGAAACATGGAAGATACCCTAGCAAAGAAATCTGAGTATTGACCCAACAAATGTGAAGAACCATGGCAAAGCAAACCATGATAAACCATTGCCAGAGTCATGCAGACCAAGACATAAGAGAGTATCCAGAAGGAGTGAATGGACAGTATTGTCAGATGTGACAGAGATCAAGAAAGGTGAGTACTGAGAAAGGGTCACTGAATAAAGCCATGAAAAAAATTATTGGCATCCTTAGAGACTAGTTTCAGTCAAGTGGTAGGAATAGAAACCAGGTTGCAAGGGGTTTAAAAAAACAAAACAAAACATGTGTTACCGAAATAATTGGGCCATGCTGTATGATATGGTTTATCCCTTCCACGTGTGTGATCTACAACATTCCCTGAGTGTTTTCTGTAGTGGCAGTTGGTGTCTCTGTTGATTGTAACTTTGAAGCCTTTTGGTGTAATATTTCTTCACATGTTTGTAGTCATCTTGTTGTTTTCCTAGTTTCACTCTGAATTAAATTCATACAAGTCATCTTGAATTTCTGAATTCCTCGTATTTGCCACTTCTAAAAGCACAAGAGTATTTCGTCACATTTATATGCCAGTTTGGTCAGCCATACCACCAATCAATGGGCGCTCACTTTTTTTTTCCAGTTCTTTATTCATTTAATTATCTTTCCTTCCAATTATTTACTGCACAAAAACTGTAAATGTTTTTCTGTGTGTGAGACCTTTATTTCTGTCTTTATCCTTCATGAAGTAGTAGTATCATTGGCCACACGACATATAGAATTTAGTCTTTTTTCTTTACGTTTCATTACATCACATTATGTTACATTTTTTACATTTCAATTCCTGGTGACTTTCCCACTGTACAAATCCAGATTCTCCAGAGCCAATTTTCAAGTTATTTGAAAGTTGTGAATTGTAGTTTGTATAATTCACAATAATGATTAGTAATACTAAATGACTATACCCTGGAGTTGAATAAATGGGACCATTATTAAGTGGTACCTAGGGAGAGCTGTCTTTTAATAAAAATCCATTATTCATTGTGCTTGAGGAGTTAGAATAAAAGCATCAATATATTGTTGAAGTTAGGACCCCAACCAGTTGCGATTTCTGGCCTTTTGCCACACTGGGATACAGCACAAAATGGTGATAAATATGATCTTAGTTAGGACAACCAGGATGGTTTACAGCTTTGAATACACACCATATGAGGACTGATCGAAGGAATTAGACATGTTTTTAGGCTGAAACGTTGAAGACTGGAAGAGGGGATGAGGAAGAGTGAGAAAGGGATGTGATAGCTATCTTAGGAGTATTTGCTGTCATGTAGAGGCTACGTTTTACTTATGACGTTTAGTCCCAGAGAACAGAACTAGGAGCAGTGGGTAGAAGTTGTAAAGAGGTAAATTTATTCTCAGTGTCAAGAAAAGACTTCCTAACAAGTAGAGCTTCCCCCAGAGTGGCCTGGACTGAAGCAAGCCTCTGGCTCCCATATGTTTCTGGGGGCATAGTCTGCCTGCCTTGGGTGTGCATCCTTCAGAGGCAGTGTTGCCACTGGGTGTCTGTTCCTTTCTTAGGCTGTTGTGGGTAACTTGTCATATAGTAATGGTAAATAGACTTTTTCCATGCTGTTCTTTGCTCAGAGTTTTGAAGGCTGCATAGTACAATGGAAAGAGCCCCAGATCTGACGTCAGAGGACATGGGCTCAAATTAAGGGAGTTGGACTGGATGGCCTTTGAGGGCCCTTTCATCTCCTGATCTGTGATCTATAAGAGCAGAGGTCTAGTGAATCCTTCACAGTCTAGGGGAGGAGACAACATACTGATAACTGTGTATAGACAAGCTATGTGAAGAGTAGATAGAAAGTAATCTCAGGGGGAATATATTAAGAGAGGGGAGGGGGAGACTCAGGACAGGGCTGCTAGAGATGGCCTGATCTTGAAAGCCAGAGAAGCTAAAATAAGAAGGCCAAAGTAAGAGGGCCAAGTATTCCATTCACTGGAGCCAACCAGTGCAGAGTCCCAAAGGCAAGAGGTGGAGGGTCTAGGAGGGGAACATCAAGTTGGCCAGTGAAGCCATATTTTTGGGTGTGTGGAGGGGAGTGAAGTGTATGAAGATGGTTGGAAGGTTGTGAGGGGCTTTAAATACCAAATTGGGGACTTTATTCTGGATTCTGGAGGTAACAGATTATCGTTGTCAGACCAGCATTTTAGGAAAAATCACTTTGGCAGCTAAGCGAAGTATGGATTGAAGCAGAAGAACTTTGAGGCAGGGACACCAATCACAAGGCTATTACAGTAGTCCAGGCAAGAGGTAATGATCTCCTGTACTAGAGTAATAGCTGTGGAGTGGAGAGAAGTGCCATATGTAAGAAATGTTAAGGTAGAAACAAGATTTTGCAACAGATAGGATATAGGGGGTGAGTGGGAATGAAGAGTTGAGAATGACGCCGAGGGTGCAAGCCCTGGTGACTGGGAAAATGATAGGAAAGTTGGGAAAAGGGGAGGGTTTTATGGAAAAGATAATGGGTTATGTTTTGGACATGTTGATTTTGAGGTACCTTTAGGAGAACAGATTCTAGTACTGCATATGTAGACCTATGAATCATTGAGCCCGTGGGAACAGATGAGATCACAAAGCGAGAGAGTATAGAAGAACAACAGGACAGGTCCTAGGGCGGACTTTGTGGCACACCCAGAGTCAGTGACAGTAACTTGGACGACCGTCCATCCAAGGCCGCTGAAAAGAAGTCCGAGAGGTGGGAGTTACTCTTTTCAATGTAAACGAATGCTGTCCTGAGAGAAAAGGGATAAACCTCTGCATCTCCCTCTTTGTTTCCTGGAACCTTGTCCTATCATTCATTACCTAAGCTGGAGAATCATCTAAGAGAAAAATTTATTTACAAATATTACTCACTTCAGAGAGTCCTCTTGAATTCTATCAGCACATAGTGTGCATAGCAGGAAGGCTACTATAATAAAGGAACCTACAAAGTATTTTGACATTTAAAAGGGGGTTCTTATGCTCAAAGATTGGGAACCACTGCACTAGTGTTTTTGTTTTTTATTTGAGAAGGAAAAACAGTTACATTCTTTAATGGCAAGGCCCTGGTTTATTCTATGGCTAGGCTGCTTGTGAGTGTTATTGAATGAATGAGAGACTGACACACTCTCCAGCGACCATTTGAACTTTGAGTTCTTAGAAATTTTGTTATTCTAAAGAGAGTTTCCTTCTCTTCAGGGAACCACTTTAAACATGGTTTAAAAAAAAAAACAAAACCTTTGACATGCCTAAGGTAGAGGGGGAGAGCACTGTGTCCATGTTTTGAATATTATATGTATATTTTAAAAGCAAAAGTAATATATTCCCAAAGTAGTCATCTTTATTTTTCCCTCAATTCCATCCTTGCTTTTGGTACTGATCTAACATATCTTTTTAAAAATACTTTAAGGATATCAATAGTTATTAGTAATGGTTGCCATTTAAGTCAGAGAAGAAAGTCTCTCCAAAGGATCACTTTCTTATTTGTGGCTTTTGCTGGATGATTTCCCTAGAGCTTCTGCTTTTTCTTGCAGTCTTTCTGCATGTGGTTCCTGGGGCATCTCCCTAGGTTAAGTATACTGCTCCGTAAGTTTTTCCTGTGTAGACAGCAGTGGAAGTCGTCATGTGGCCCAGTAGCTCTTGTAAATACTTCCTAAAGCCTGATGCAGTAGCTGCTGGAAAAGTTTTGTGAATCCAGTGCTTTTCTTCTGCTCTGTTTCTCCTTATTTAGCTCTTGGGCATTCCCTCTAGTAGAATGACAGTCAGCTTCAGAAGTGTTGGTAATGACAGATCGGAAATTTATCTTGCCATTCTACACTTTCTTTTGCATACATAAATGGATAATGCTTTTGGAAGGTCGAGATGCTAAGAAACCTAAAAACTCAGATGGCATTTTGGAGAGGAGGGGATTATTACAGGGTACCATTCGTTAATACGGACTGCAGATCCACAGTTTGTAGCATTTTGAGGAGAGTTTATCCTGACAGTTTCTGTGTATCATTAACAACCAGTGTAGTAATTCTATCAGAAAAAGAAATGAGACTAGTTTGGCCTTGATTAAACTAGGAAATTCTGAAAATTAAATTCGCACTACACTGTATTAATTGGTGTCCTCCCTTTTTATGAATATAACTGAACAAACATCTGCAAAAGTTCCTCCAATTAGAGAAGTAAAAGAGACAGTCCTATTCCTCATAGAGCTTATTGTCCAGGAAGGGGTACAAATACCTGTGATAAAAAGTGGAACCCAAGTGCATGCGTGGCATTGGAGGACCAGGGTACTTTTCTCCTTTAGGATTCCTTGTAAATTCCTCTTTATAAGTATTGTAAGCTCTTTGAGGGCAGACATTATTTTATTTCATCTTTATACCTTCCTTATCTTAAGACGATAGTGCCTTATTTGTAATAGGTGCTTAGTAAATGTTGCCCTCTCTACCTTAGGTCCTACAACATTTTCCCACATGTCACAGACTACCACTGAGAGATAACTCCCATCAGCCTGATGAGTGGAACACAATTTGGAAGTTTTTTTTTTTTTCAAATCAGGAGGGTGTTGCTGTTGCCAGATTCTCATCCAGTCTCCCTGTACCCAGTGAAGTGCATTTTTTTTGTGTGTGATTAACTAGTGGCTAGGGCTGCAGCCTGTGACTGCAGTGAAGGTAACCAGCTGGTACAGGGAATGAACCTGAAACCTTGGCCCCATTGGCTTCAAACATCTGAGCTATGAACAGTGAGAGAACCAAGAAAGAATTTAACAGGATGCACAAAGGGTATATTTGTTTTTTACAGATTCAAACAAACATTAAAAAAAAAAAAACAACTACAGTCTGTAACTGTTGAGGAGGGTGTATGTCCTCAGTGAAATAGCATTTGGGGACAGAGATCTTGGAGATGTGGGATAAGTATCTGGAAGAGAGGAAATTGCGGTGGCTTTCACAATCAGCCCCAGTCACGTGACCATTTGGCTGGAAGGCTTAAAGAGGAGTCCTTCATATCCTGTGTGGAAGTTGGAGAAGAGGAAAGCAGGCAGAACAGTTCAGCAGACATTCATCCTTCAGGCTCTTCTTTAAGAGCAAGTCTGAAACAGACCTTCAGAAGCTAGGGAGTTATTCATGTATTTTCAACTTGATCACAGCTATTCGGTTTTTAATTATATAATCTTAGCATATTCAGATTTTCCCCAGGTGAGTTATAAATAAAAAAGGATGGCATGCTTTTGTCACTTTCATTTCCTTTTCCTCTTCTCTCTGTTCTGCTCTACTCATGGAAATATGTTGATCATATTTAGAATTTAGAATTCCAAACTAATGAACTAATTTTTTTTTTTAAGTTAATGGCTGACCTCTGACATTTTGGTAACATTTCATTCTGTGGGCTTATTTTTCTCTTCACCACACCCCTTTCTAAATGATTTTTTTTTTATCTAAAACAACTTGTACATCCTGATTACATCAGTTCAATGATTCATTAGGATTTGAGGAAAGTTCTTAAAAATACACCCTTGCAGAAAGTTTATTTCATATAATTTTAGTTGTAGAAGTCTTCCCTCTTGATTTCTTTAACAGTGCTTATCCCGAAAATTTGTTTATATTGCTTCAATTAAATGTGACTTTCATCTTACAGAAGAGGGGGGTCTGTAACGTTTTCAGAGGCAGCATGCCAAATATTCATTTATTTGTCTCATACTGGAAAAAGGATACCCTGGGTATAGAAAGAAAGCAGCAAATTTTGTCAGTTTCAGTTTTAATTAAGGTCAACCCTGGCCACAAAACTCTAAAGAGCCAACTCTGGCAAAAATGAGATTGTTGCCAACCCTACGTCTAGTTCGTGCTTCTAGGACTTCTAAGGATTTTTCTTTTACAAACCTAAAAATTCCTTTGCTTATCGCAAAGGCAATCAGTTTTATGTCTTGGTGTGTCTTAGTTTCTTACAAGGTAAAGAACATATTTGTGCTTAATCTTATCTTCAAAGAGAGGAATTTTCTCTGTCCTTTAACCTCTTAAGTGAAATTTGTGAATTGTTGCTGGTTGAGTGAGAAATAATTTACTTCTCTATCTCTCTCCTGGCACACCATCTTCCCTGCTCCCCTTTAATCTTTCTTATTAATATGTTCTTCCTGTATGTTCCAAACTGTTATGAAAACCACTTTTCTCTTTGGACCAGTACACAGTGTTATGGACGTCAGTACTTAAAGAAGAAAGTCTAGGACCCAGTTAACTGTAGATCAGTCACTTGGCACTTATATCTTTGTCTCACAGAGGATCCTGGGTTGAGATAACATTGTTTGGCAGTTATGTGCTCCAAAAATAGCATCTCTTTGCTCTCCTGAACCCACCCCCAACTTTTTCTTGCCTGTGCTGGAATTATAGCCTCCACATTGACTTTCTCTTTACGTTGTCCTTGGAGAAACTTTATTTTTCTTTGGCTTATCCGGCCCCTCATTGCTAGTTGACTTTTGAATCCCCGCTATGTGAAGGGAGACAAGAGAAATGCAGTATTTGTGAATATGTTTGGGCTTCTGTTACTATACCCAAGTGACAAATATGTAAACATAACCAATTACAATTGTATAGCATTATTTACATAAAGGCTAAGTATTTAAAGTTGAAAGCTATGTAAAAAGGGCGATAGAATTTATAAGCAAGTGGATTCACCCACCTTAGACTATCCTGACATAATTTCCTTAAGAGCTTCTGTGAATTTTCTGGTCAGTTTTTACCAGGGTGAACTGTCCTATTAAGTAAGCTCTGAATGAGACCCAATATTGTGTTTCTGCTTATCTGAAGGTCTCTCCACTAGATATGTAGACCACCTCTCTTTTGCCCCTCCTCCACTGGCAAAGGTTTAGACCAAAGCAGAGTAAGGTGCTATGCCTTGTATGACTATCACCTGAAATGCAAAATATTCAAATTTGAATTTGTGTTCCTTCCTTGCTAATATGAATATGAATGGATATTTAATTGCAGTTGAATAAAAAATGAACTAAGGCATAGGAAGTTTGCGTATAACTTGTGTTTGAACAGCTGTTCCACTGTGCTCTCTCCTCCCCCCCACTCCCTAAAGTCAGCAGAAGAGTTCAGAATTGTTTGATATGAAATTTAGATTGTGCATTAGTGTAAGGACTTTTTAGAAATGATGGTGTAGGCAGTATTTTGGCCGTTTAATTGTTATGTGGTGATTTCGACAGAAAAAGTGGTAGGGATCAATCTAACTGGTTCCTAGTTACTAGTCTTAGGTCTGCAATTGCTTACAGGTCTGAGAAAATGACTGGAAAAGAGTACTAATTTTATGTAATGAGAGAGTAGAGAAATCAAGAGGGATTTAAAGATTAGAAACTGGGACTGTGGCTTTGTGTGATTTGCTTACCTTCAGAAAACTGGAACATGTCTTTTGACCAAACATCTGATTATTGGTTATCTCAGTTCTGTGTGTCTGCTTCCCAGGTGTCTGGTACTGTTCTCTTAATTGGTCGTAAGAGTAATCTTTCCTTTATATTGCCAAGATTGTGTGTAGAGGAGAGGTCAGGCTTCACAGACAATTGGTCTAGACACTTGGGAATTGCATCTAATTGTTTGTCCCCAAAGGGGACTCTCTCCTGGAAGTTAGTTTCTTCCCTCCTGTTATCCAATTCTAGTCACCTAGAAATTAGAATTAGTGGGGGACTTCTATGCAACTCTTAGTCTTTATTGTTTCATTGATGAGACTTAGAAGATTTAAAATTTTGGCTAAAAAAAACCCCAGCAAACCCTTTTAATATAAATAAGATTCCACTTCCTTACTATATCATTTTATTCCTTCCAAAAGGGCTCCTTTTGGATGTATATAGAATTTTTAGCATACTGACTCCTAATACTGATTTTGTACTATAGGATTGTATTTAAATTTCAGGGACTACTTTTAGGAGAGAGTATTAGTCTTTAAAACTCCTGAACATTCTTTTACCAAGATGCTTTGCTTTCTGCTCCTTTACCCTGGTCGTTTGTCATGTGACTGAGACACTTACTCAAGACATCCTCCCAATACTCTATTATGGTCTAGTGGAGGAGATGACATGTTACTAACTTAATCTTTTTCTTTGATTTCTCCACATTCCCTCCTTTGTTGGCTTTGTTTTCTCCCATGGCTTCAGTATCACTCATGCAGATGATTCCCAGATGCATATATAATTTTCAGTACTGTATCTCTGATTGCCTCTTGTAGCTCTCTGCCTAAATGTCCTGCCATAGCCTCAAACTCAACATATCTCTTCAACTTTCTCCTTCCTCTTTCCCCCCCTCTAAAAAAAAAGCCTTGGACCTCCCAACCCCTCTGTTATGTTAGTTCTACTGGTCTAGTTATTCAAGCTTAAAGTTCATCATTTTAAATTCTTCCCTGTTGCTTTACCTCCTCTGCCACTTAATAGGTTGCTTTCTTCTGCCTCTGAAATATCCCCTAGATCATCTGCTCTTTTACACTCACTCCAGTTCAAGCCCTTCTTAACTAATTTTTTAAAAAAGTTTATTGTTTTTACTTCTTGGTTGATAAGCACTCTTAAAATTAATCTGCTCCTCCTACTCTCCATTTCATTGGACGCATGGTTTAGTGTTATGTTGGTCAGAGTTCTAAAGCTTTTCAACGCTGTTTTTCACTGTACTGTTGTTATCACTGTGTAAGTTGTTCTTGTAGTTCTACTGACTTTGCTCTTCATCGGTTCACAAGGGTCTCTCAAGTTTCCTCTGAAATTGTCCATTTGTCACTTTTTATAGCTTTCATTGCCTCTTGCTTTATACTGCTGTTAATAATGAGCAATGAGCATGTGTGCCCCTTCACTTTCTCTCCTTCCAGATCTTCCTCCCATGTTCCTGTTTTTTGCTACAAGAATGACTTTGTCACTTCTCTACTCAAAGCCCTTCAGTGGTTCTCCATTCCTTACTGACACAGAACTAGCCTGGCATTCAAAAACAGTCAACAGTCTGACTTTAAGGCTCCTTTTCCAGTGTGAATGCATTCTTATTTCCTTTATGTAGTCTGGTCTAGTCAAACAAAATTACTTGGGGTTTTCCAGTATCATCGTTCCTTTTTCTAGCTTTATTCAGGAAGTTGTTAAAATCTTTGCCTTCCTTTGAGGACCAAATCAGATTCCACCTCCTCAAACACTAGCCTCATTTTCCCTCCCGTAACCATCTTTTTCTCACGGTGAATCTCATGCCACTCTGGACCTCTTCTATTTACTTAACAGTAAACTTGTTTTAGTGTTGTTTTTATATTTTCTTATCTCTCCCCACTACCTCCCCATCCCCAATTGATTTGTAAGGTCTTTGAGAACAAGGGTTGTCTTACCTGAGATTGACCCACTCTTTGGATTCATTTGTTGAAAGCTGACCCAAACAAAAAGAATACAGACAATTCAGCAAACACTTGGTAGATAATTAGATGCAGATCAGTGTAGCCCTGAGTCTCAGATTCTTCTAGTAATGTTATCAAAAGATTTTAAGTATGTGAAAATAAACCTAGTAATCCTGCCACCACCAAGAGATTTGAACTGTGATTAGAAAGTCAAGGCAGTTTAGCTGGAAGAAGTGTTATTAAAGAAAGTAAATAATTTACCTGTAGATAATTAAGTTTATGGTACTTGTGAATGCTGCAGTCTGTTGAAACCTTGTAGGGTTACTATCTCATAAATGAATAGTCATGTAAAGATGTCATTTGTTCAGGAATGAATGAAAACACATTCGCTAAGTACTTTCTACGTGCCAGACCCTGCGCTAAGGAGTGGGGAGACAGAAACAAGCAGGACAGCCCTTGCCCAGAGCCTGGGTCCCAGAGGCAGAGTCTAGGCTCCAGGAGGAGGGTATTCAGGAAGCTGGCTGGAGTACGACTTCCACAGTTTGGAAATAACTGGAAGGTGACATGGAGGTGATACTCCAGCAGTAGGTCAGTGCCCTCAATGGATTTCTGTTACATTTGGCTTATTTTTGCTGGAAGATTTTTCGTAAGTTGTTTCATAAATTTGTTATGACCAGCTACAGGGTGATGGACCTCTTTGTACTTAGACTGAGTCTGGAGAAGCAGGCCCCGCCTGTCTCACCTGGATGGAATGTGCCAGAGCATGTGTCCTACTGGTTTAGCTTTGAGAACCCAGGGTTACCATAATGCTACAAGGAGGCATGAAAGGAAGTCTGTTATTAAGATCCAAGCATTCAGTTTGAGAGGGGGTCTACTAGTTTCACCTCTTAGGTTCATTATAGCCCTCTGGTTTTATCTGTATATTTGCTGAAAAGTAGTTTTGATAAGATTTGGGTCATTGTTTGCACAGATGACCTAGAATTTTAGGATTATAAATCTAGAGCTAGAAGGAACCTTAGAGGTCATCTAAGTTCACCCCCCCCCTTCCATTTACAAATGAGGAAACTGAGACCCCGAGAGATTAAGTGATTTGCCCAAGGTGACATGAACAGTAGTGTGTGATGTAGCTAGGATTCATACTCAAGTCCTCAACACTTCTCCTGGCACCACATTGCCTGTAACCTTTACCTTGTTGAACAGGCTGATTCCATCAGTCCCAGCAGGTGTATTGTCTTGGAATCATAAGCTTGCTCAAGGCCTACTGTGTTTTTATAGAAAGGTCAGCCTAACTGCTCACCAGTTTGAGGATTGGTTCTCATTTGGCATGAATAGACTGCTGTTCACAGACGCAGTAATAGCCAAAAATCCCTAGGACTTCTGCTTTTGGTTGGAACCTAAACAGAGGCAATAAAGCCTTGTTTTATATTTAAATTTTTTCTTTTTCTTTTGAACTTAATAAAGAAACAACTATGAATATTTCAGTGGAAAAAAGTGAAAAAGGAGATTGTATGAAACACTGTATATTGTATGAAATACTGTCCATGAAACACTAAACTTCTGTTACAAAAAAATTTTTTTCCCAAGTAAAGCTTGGGATTTCTTTTTCCATATAATTCAAATTTAGCACAGTGGCAAACTGCCCAAGTTCTATTTTTTTTTATCTATAGGGTATAAGCTTGGAAAAATTAGAAGACCCAGTATTCATGCTCCACGTGAATTTGAGCCACTTGGATTGGGGAATTTTGATAACAGTTTCCTGGCGTGAAAAACCAGAACATCCTTTGGCCTCACAGTAGCATTTACTATTGTCTTGGGGCTAAAATAGCAAACTTTTGACTGTATCCAAGTATAGCCATAAATGATAATATATATAACATATATAGGACAGCTATATAACTGATATATTTGGTGAAAATGTCTAATTGGTAAATGAATTATTTTTCAGTGCTTTTACTTTTAAGATTTGGGGAATGATAATGGAACACTGGATTAGATGTTTTATAATCAGTCAGACCTGTTAGGCTCAATATTAAAGCACTGCAGTAGTCTTTTTAGCCTTGTCTACACGTAGAACATAACAGTTGATTGGAAGGGGGTGGAGGGAGGTGAATATAACATTTTAACTCTTAATTTCTCAGCTGTGGCAGTAGGAGTTCCACCATTTGCTGGTGAGGACACTGAACCAGCAGAGTTGAAGAATTAAACTGTGGTTTAATGGGAGAGCCTGAGCTTTTCTCCTTAGAGCTGGAACATGGGAGATGATTGCAAAGCCATTGATTCTAGGCAGTGGTGTGGCAGCTGCTGCTTCATTGAACATATTGAATGGGTTGGGAAAACTTGGTAATATTCCAGTCGAGTTAACAGCTGTTCCATTCCTGAACTTCCTGGAAGGCTTGCTCAGCAGACATCATGATTTCCAGCTTACTGGGTTAATACCAAATAAGGGGCAACCTTTTATAGAATGTCATATTTCATCAAAACTTTTCTACTGGTAGGGGATTCCATAATGCTTATTAATAATAACTAATCCTGTTTCTCATTTAGCAAGGTAGAATTTCTCAACACCCTCTCTATGTAAATCACTGTGATAGTTGCTGAGGACACACAAAACTAATTGGGGCCACTAACACCTGAGGGAAGCTGGACAGGCTTCTTGGAGGAGATTTGGCACTTGATCTGCGATTTAAAGGGGCTGAGAATTAGTTCTAAGAGGCAGAGGTGAAAAGGGAGAGAGCATTTTACGAATAAGAGACAATCTGTGCCAAGGTTTGAAGAGGCAGGGAATGGGATGTGTCATGTTTAGTGGCAGCAAATAGTCCAGTTTGGCTGAAGCATGAAGTGTGTTAAAGACAGTAATGTGAAATCCATCTGGAGCCAGATTGTGAAGGGCTTCCAGCGACAAACACAGGAATTTGCATTTTATTGTAAAGGCACTAGGGAGGAGCTGCATCTTTTTACTCAGAAAGGTGTCATGGTCAGAACTGAGCTTGAGAAAAATCATTTTGGCAGTTGTGTTGAGAGTAGATTAGAGAGGGTAGATCAGTTGGGAGGCTATTGAATAAGTACAAATGAGAAGTGATGAAGGCATAGTTGGGGGGATGGGAGTAGAAAGGTAATGGATTTGAGGGTTGTTTAGGAAATGGAATGACCAGACATGGCACCATGTTGGTTTTGAGATACCTGTGGGACAAGGAAGTAAAGATATAGAGTAGACATTTGGAGCTCAGGAGAGAGATGAGAGCTGTATTTGGAAGTCATTTCCATAGTGATGGTAGTTGATTGTATCTCCAAGAAAGTGGAGAGGAGAGGGAGAAGCTGTAAGGAGTAGGATATGGGTGATGAACCTGCAGAGAAAACTGAAAAGAATTGGTTAGACAGGTCAGAAGGGAACCATGACTAAGCTTTGCCTTTAAGCCCGAGGAGGGGGGAGTCTCCAGAAGGAGGGTGTGGCTAGGAATGGCACAAAGCAACAAAGAGTTCAAGAAGGATGAGGACTGGGACAAAAGCCTTGGATTTAGCAAGAAGGAGTGAAATTGGATTTGTGAAGTTGGAGTGAGTGTTTCCAGTAGTGCGGTGGGAATAGCAGCCAGATTGTAAGGGTTTGAGAAGTGAGTTAGTTAGAGGTAAGAAAGTGGAGACAACCAGTGTAAATAACTCTTTCTAGCAGTTTGGCTGTGAAAAGGGTATAGATTGGTATAGAATTGTACCAGTTATTGGTAATGATACCAATTACGTGAAGCGATGATAGGATAAAGTAAAGACTTTTTAAGGATAGGGAAGTTTTGCATGTTTTAAGATAATGGTGGGGGGAGCTAACAGATAAAGGCTGAAAATTAAGAAGAGAGAGTTGGTAAATGAAGGTACAGGTGCTGGAGGAGATGGAATCGAGGATTAAGTTGACAAAAGAAGCCCTACATCGTCCTCCAATGCTGGAGCGAAGGAGAGGAATGAAGGCCTATGTCCCAAAGAAGTTAAACAAAGACGAACAGGGCCCATAAATACAAAACTGTTTATTAAGGAATATCTATCAAAAGAATGACTGAACAAATCATGGTATATGAATGTAATGGAATACTATTGTACTGTAAGAAATGATAAAAGTGGCAACTTCAGAGAAACTGGATAAAACTTGTATGAGTTGATGCATAATAGTGAAGTGAGCAGAACCAAAAGAACAATTTACAGTAGGGCACCAACATTGTAAAGAATGTTGACTTTGAAAGACTTAAGAGTTTTGATCAGTGTCACAATCAGCCATGATTTCAAAAGCCTGATGTACTATGCCATTCAGCTCTTGGATAGAGAGTTACAAAATAAAGGTGCAGAATGAGACATACATTTTTGGACATGGCCAGTGCGGGAATTTATTTTGTTTGACTATTAATATTTGTTGCAAGAGTTTTTTTTTTCTTTTCCAGTGGGGGGGTGGGGGTAGAAATGCTTGTTAATCGAAAACAAAAAAGGTAAACATTTAATATGTAAATAAAATGGAAAGTAGTATAAAGAGAATCAGGAAGGTTGGGTTCAAGATCCATTTCTGACGCATAGTTATGTGACCTTGGGCAAGTCACTTTCTCAATCATAAATTTTAGGGCAGTTTCAGATCTGTTGTTGGTAGAGGAAATTTTGTCACTTAGAGTTTTCTTATGTGAATAAAATCCCAGTTTTAGATGTCTATACATATATATGCAAATGTATGTACACATATATATGCATATTCCTTAAGAATTTGACAGTATATTTTTTTCTCTTTAAGGTAGTAACCAAAAAGTTTCAAATTTGTAGGTGCTTAGGTGCAATGTGCCATTTTTATTTCAATATTTAAGGGTCTGATGTGAATTTTCTCCTAACTGAAGTTTCTGCGACCAAATAGTTGCTCAGAAAACCATCTTCCTTCCTGTAGCATGCCTTATCATTTCTAACCTAATGAAAGTGCAGGGTTAAGATAGCCATTTGGACACTTCTTTAGTGTTTGGTGTGTGTGTGTGTGTGTGTGTGTGTGTGTGTGTGTGTGTGTGTGTGTGTG
>NW_027185665.1:2295593-2298555 GCF_028583685.1 Petaurus breviceps papuanus
GTGTGTGTGTGTGTGTGTGTGTGTGTGTGTGTGTGTGTGTGTGTGTGCGCGCACACACATGTGCGTTTGTTCTTGGGGTGGGTAGAAGAAGATAATACATAATGTTAACAGATCTTTGTGACTATTTAGAGAAAATGAATGTTAGCAGAAAAAGCCATCTCTTTTTGTAACATAGGGCAGTTCCACACAAATAAAAGGCAGTTTAATTTAGTGAGGATTTTTAAAAAGAGATATGTAGAAATTCCACGCTGCTTTCTAATTAAGAACACAAAATGATTTTCAGTAAATAATAAACATATTTTCTATGTTCTTGTAAGTTAAATGGATGAGAGAAAAGAATATTTTAAAAGGTGACTAAAAAACAGGAATAATTGAGAGACAAAGAACAAAAGAAAAACCCTCACAGAATAACATTATTAACATTTATTCCGTGACTGTACTGTATCTTTGTGTTCCATCTTTAGGCACAGAGGAAGTGAGAGAAACAAAGACAAGGGTAAGACCTAACTCAAAACAGAATATCTCTGTTGGTCCTAATACTTCTCTCTTAAAAATGGAGATTTTTAGACTTTTTTTAAAAAGTAAATATTTTCATTAAAAAGATGTTCATTCTTGCCTGAGGCCATCTATTTACTTTAGGTTTTACAGGTGACTCCAACTGGGGATTAGCTGAACCTGCTACTGTATGATTTCAGCTTCTCTCTTCCTTCATCTTCTCTTTTTGGTTGTGTAGATAATGGAAAAGCCTGGGACCTTAGCTTAAGGACTTTTGCATATAACTTTATGGTATGAGGACTTGGCTTGTCACCCAGACCCTTAAAAAGTGTTCTTCTTTCCTGGGAAAAGCAGCTTCCTTAGTATCCCAGGGCTCATGTTAACATTTACCCTTCTAAATTTATGTAGAAGCCTTTGTTAGGCCTTGTAATTCTTTTTACCGTATGAGAATTTTTTATTTCTTTAATCTTATTTTTACTTTTTATTTTTTACCATTTCTGTACTTCTAAAAGTTTATTTTGATTTCAAACACTCAACTAGTTATCCCATGTTGTAAACGCTGGAGACTTGCTGTCTTTTGTCCCCCCCACACACATACTTAAATTCAGCAGAGATACTCCTCTGTCCCTGCCCCTCAACAGATCTAGAGACAGTGTTGCCTGATGGATAGAAGGTTGACTTTGTCTCAAGCCATGCCTCTTATGCACACTGCCTGTGTGATCAAGATCTGGACCTTTGACCTCTCAGTGCTCTAACAAACAAAAATAATAATGTAATATCATTTATGTAGTACTTTAAGGTTTGTACAGCAGTTTACGTGTGTTATCTTATTTGGTCCTCACAATAACCTTATGAAATAGATGCTATTATTATTACTACTAACTTATTTTTACAAAATTACTGATTTTAATTTATTTTAAAACATTAAAAACATTTCTATGTTCTAACATTAAATACTTTTAAAAGATGAGTTAAAAGGCAAAACTTCTCTTATAATCGTCTGGTGTGAGTATATACTAAAAACATAATATTCTTAAGCCAAAAATCTCTGTGGAAAAATCTATGGTGAACTACAGAACTGCCCCCATCATGCAGATGAGGAGACAAAGGCTAGGAAAGGTTATGTGTGCCAAGTCACAGCTAGCAAGAGTCTAAGGCACGTTTTGAATTCACATCTTGCCGACTCCAGGTCCAGCATTCTTTCCACTTTGCTGCCAAGCTGCCTGAATTGAAGTGGGGAGAGACTTGAGCTAGGGACACAAAGTGGGAGGTTGAGTCCAGAATCAGACAAAATAGTAAATTTGCTGATTGTAATAATAAATAATGGTAATAGAAATTATAAGGCATGCAGGAAATTATGGCTAATTGAGGACATGTAAACAAACAGGATGAGGTTAATGTTTGTTAGTCATTTTACACATTTTTGTAATTCTAAAATATGGAACTTTATATGATTTTATGTACATTTTTGTGTATTTGAAGATTCGTGTTTTTAGAGTTGTCAGCTTTATAATTTTTCTTTGAAAAGAAAGGAAAAAGAAAATTGTCCTGATTTTCAAGAAAGAGGAGGGAAAGCATGGAAACTATAGACTTCTGATCTTCACGTCAAATACTGACAAATCTCTTCTTTTCTTTTTTAAATTTTCTTTCAGTCAAACATCAGTTTTCTTTGTTTCCCATTTCCCCCATCCTTGGGGGAAAAAACAAAACCCTTGTAACAAATGTTCATAGTCAAGCAAAACAAATTCCTTCTCTATGGCCAAAAAATGTCTCATTCTGCACCCTGCTTCCATAACCCTTTCTCTCTGTCAAGAGGTGGGTCACGTACTTCATCGTCAGTTTTCTGGAATAATGACTGGCCATTACATTGATCACAGTCTTTCAAAATTGTTTGTTTTTACAGCCTTGTTATTGTATAAATTGTTCTCCTTGTCCTACTTAGTTCACTGGGCATGCTGACTCATCATTTCCCCTGCCCCCTCCACCTCAGCCATACCTTCTTCCTAACTTCCCTGTTGTCCAGGGTACCAGGATAGAAACCCAGGTGTCATTCTTGACTCCTTCCTATTACCCTGGTTCCCATGTAATCTCTTGTCAAATCCTGTCATCTCTACTGTGGTAACTTCTCTCCTCTAACACTGCAACTTGATGGTGCAGGAAAGCTAGCGTGATCTCACACCCAGACCTCTCTAATTCAGATCTCTCCCCATTCCATTCTGTCCTCCACTTAACTGTCTGGTTGATCCTTCTAAAGGGAAGGTCTGACATCTATTTAGTAAACTCCAATGTGTACCATCAAATATAAAATCCTTTGTTTTTTCAAGTCCTTCAAACCTGGCCCCTTCTCACCTTTTCAGTGTTCTTATGCCTTTCTCCCGTCCTTATAGTCTATGAGCCAGTGACACTGGCCTTCTTGATGTCACACACACACACACACACACACACACACACACACACACACACACAC
>NW_027185665.1:2298565-2310143 GCF_028583685.1 Petaurus breviceps papuanus
CACACACACACACACACACACACACACACACACACACACACACACACACCTTCTATCTCTTCGATTACAACCATTTTTTACTGTCTATCCCACAAGTTTAGAACTGGCCTCTTCCTCATCAATGCCTCTTAGTTTCCCTGTTTTCCTTCCTGTCTCAGCTAAACTCCACCTTACCTTCTACAAGAATCCTTTCCAAGTCCACTTTAATCTTAGTGCTTATTTTCTGATATTCTTCCCAGTTTAGCTGGTATGTGTATCTTATTTGAACATAATTGTTTGTATATTGTCTCCCCTATTAAACTGCAGGCTTCTTTGAGAATGACTTCAGGGGGGTTTGTTTAGGTTTGGATTTGGGATTGGGGTTGGGTTTTTTTTCCCCTTTATTTGTAGCCCCAGGGCTTAACCACAGTACCTCACTCATAGTGGGTGCTTAGTAAGGGCTTGTTGACTGGCTGACAATTCCATAATAGGTTGCTAACTGAATAGTTTATTATCACCTAAGAAAAGAAGGGTTAGTCACTGGACATTATCATGGGTTCCTTAAGAACAATTTATGTTAAGCTAAACCCATTTCATTTTCTTGGTTAGGGATACTAGCTCAGGAGAGTGGGACAGATGTAGTGTATTTGGTATTCAGCAAGATTGTTTTTAAATGTATTTACTTTTAATTTACAACATTTATTTCCACAGGCTTTTGAGTTCCAACTTTTCTCCCCCTCCCTCGTCTCCTCCCCCCCCCACCCCCCGCCCAATGGTGGCATAGAAGGAACAAAACACAAACTAGAGAGAGCAGGTAGTTGGCTTCCATCTGCATTTGGACTCCATGACTCTTTCTCTGCATGTGGAGAGCCCTTCCCATCAGGAGTCTTTTGGAGTTGTCTTATAGCCTTGCATTGCTGAGAAGAATCCAGTCTATCAAAGTTAGTCATCCCTCACAAGATACTTGATGAAGTTTTTCATGGTGGTATCTGAGGTGAGAGCTCTGAAGATGTAGAGGTGGGTGAGTGTGGAGTATATTTTAGGCGTGGGGAAAACCTTGGCGAAGACATGGAAACAGAAGGCAGAAGGCAGTACTCTGGGCCAATTTGGCTAGATTACACGGTGCATAAAAGGGAAGCAATATGAAATCAGTCCGGAAAAGCTACCTGAAGCCAGATTTTGAAGTTGTTTTTATTTTTCTTGGAGGCAATAGAGAACCCCTGAAGCTTTTTGATCAGGGCAGTTCAATGGTTATACTTGTGTTTTAAGATTATTTTTGGCAACTATGTGAAGAAAGAATTGGAGAGCCTAGAAGCAGGGAAGTGTATTTAGGAGCCTGTTCTAATAGTCCAGGCAAGAGGTGATGAGGACCAGACCTGGAATTCTAGTTTTGTAAGCAAAGAGAAGGGAATGAATGGGAGAGATATTTTGGAGGTATAGTCAACAAGACTTTGCAACTAATTTGGATATAGAGGTTAGGAGAGATTAAAGTGTCTGGGATAATTTCGAAGTTGTGAACCTGGGTGCCTGGGAAAGAGATTTGTTTTCTCTGCAGGAATAGGGAAGTTTTAGGGGAAGGGCAGTTCAAGGAGGAGGAAATAACAATTCTTATTTCAGAACAGTTGCCTGAGCAGGGTGAGAGCAATTGAAGATTTTCTCCAGACTCCACTGAACTTGAAGGTGCCAACTTACCCTAGCAGGCATAGAAAAAGTGGCTTTAAGTCAACCTATGGGAGGGAAACGTGGTTCATTTGTTGTGTGTCAGCACTACCTTGAGCCCCCTACTTCTCCACCAGATTCTGGGGAAGTTGATTTGAGGCATTTCTTCCCAATATCTTGCTGTGGCCCCAACACCCGGAGCACTGTCCACCTGAATAGCATCTGGGAGCTATGTGTGGGGTACTTTTCTCCCCCTTTTCAGTTGAACAATAGTACGCTCCACATCTTACACTGATGGGCCATGAGGGAGGCATTTCACTTGCTGTTTCTATAAAGTTCCCTTCCCATACTGCCTCTCTTGGTTTATCCCACTTCCCCCAGCTGTGGGTCTCCAAAGAAAGGAAAGAAGAGATGGGAAACTTTAGGGGTAACAAGTAAAATGTGTGCGTCCATAATAGTGTATTCCCTTCTGCCATCATCCCTCCATGAAAGTGACTGCTTACCTCTGATCCTGTTATCTTCTTACCTCATCAACCCTCACTCACCATCAGCTTGAAGAGGGAAAAATAGATCCTAGTATCATGGTGGTAGTAGAAGGAAAAGGTAGGTATGTGGAAGAAGGTGTTATACCCTCCCTCTCCATGCCGTTCATTGAAAGGTCCCTGTAATAGATGCTCTCTATCCCTTAGTATAATTAGATAAAATAAGCCACCTGTAACCTGTATTTGGTCCCTTCCTCCACATCATGCCTTGTGTGGGTGACTGAAGCTCTCTGTGCTCACCCTCAGGGTACCTTACATAACTGCCTTGTACCTCATGTGTGAAAAGTCCTAGTTTCAACTCTTTTGGACACTGTAACTTTGAGATGTTACTGATTCATCCAGGGAGTAGGCAGTTGATGTAAAATTGGAGTTCCAGAGAAACTCAGGAGTCATCTGCATAGAGATAATGACTGAACTTGTGGCCACTGATGTGATCACAGAGAGATAGTAGAGAGAGAGAAGCAGTCTAAGGAAGAGCTTTGGAGAGGAAAAGATGTTCATGTTAGGAGGCAAGAGATGATGGGTCAGCAAAGGACCCATCACACAGGTAGGAGGAAAACCAGGGAAGAATGTGAAAGACACAGAAGTGATCAGCAAGAGAGATCAGGGAGGTTTCATCCTTAGAAAAGGCTAGGGATTTAGCAATGAAGAGAACAGTTGGTAACCATAAGAGCCTTTCAGCTTGATTGTAAGGGGTTGAGAAGTGAAAGGTGTAGAAATGTAGATAAGGAGTTTGTGAGTAAAGGGGTAAAGAATAATAATAATAAGGTAGCTAGAGGTGATGGCCAAATCAAGTAAAGACTTTGAAAATGGGAAAGAAATAATTGTAGGTTGTGGGAAAAGAACCACAGGACAAAAAGTTTGACAATGAGAGAGCATAATTGGGAAGAAAGTTCCTGGAAGAGATGGGAGAGGAGGGGACTAAAAGGCACAAGTAGAGGAATTTGCTCTGGCAAGGAGAAGGGCCATATCTTTCTTAGGGACAGGAGTAAAGTAGGAAAGAATGAGGGATGATGTAAGAAGTTTTTGAAATAGGGGAGAAGAAAGGTGGCCTTGCATTTCTTCAGAGTGGGAGGCAAGATCATAGGATCATAAATTTAGAATTAGAAGGGACCTTAGAGGCCCTTGAGCCCAACTCTCTCATTTTACAGATGTAGGAGCCAACATACAGAGAGGTCAGGTGTCTTGTGCAGGGTCACACAGTAAGGCAGTATTTGTACCATGGTCTTCATGATGCCAACTCCAGTGCCTATCTTCAATACCATTCTGCCCCTTAGGAAGGGATACTGTAGGGGACTTAAGAAAAAGAGAATTAGCACATCCACTCTGTGCAACTGAGAATCAGTCAGGGAAGAAATAAAGGAGTACAATGTATTGGGAGAGGTCCAATTGAAATTAGGTTAACATAAATTTATTGTAGACCCAGTTGACATAGTTTCATGACTTCCTGCAGCAGTGAGCAGTGTAGTATATGAGTAGAAGTAGAAGTAGAAAAGGCAGATGTTGGGGATAACTTAGGCTTGGGGCTTGACAAGGCTTTAGTGATGACAGGGTAGGAATTAAAGGCGAGAAGACAGTATATCATCAGTCTTACTTAGTGAAGCCTCTGAAGGGAGGAAAGTAGGGACAGAGCAAACAGAGTGGGTGTGTGGGGTCACTTTTGGTCCCATTTTGGATGAAGAATAGGAGTGAGACAGGACTGAAGTGGAAGGAGAGGAGTTTATGATTAAAGAGAAGAATTTCAACTCTGGATCTTAGAACTAGAACAGTTATGAGTGATGAGATCAAGAATATGTCTATTAAGGGGTGGCCAGGTGGCTCAGTGAGTAAGAGCACCGGCCCCAGTGTTGGGATGACCTGGGGATCAAATCCAGGCTCTGATACTTAGCACCACACCCAGAAATAACTGGCCATGTAATCTTGAGCAAGTTACTTAACCCTGATTGCTTAAAAAAAAAAAAAAGAATGTCTATTAAATTCGACAAGCATTTATTGAGTGCCTGAAATGTACTATCTGTTACGCTAAACTCTGGGATACGAAGACTGCAGCCTCCCTCTCCAAGGGGCTAATTTATATTCATGTGTGTGGTTGGGCCAGAGTAAAGACTTAGTTATGGGAGCTGATAAAGTAGATGACCAGGGAGGTCAGGGTGTTTGAGTAATCATCAATATGTTGAAGCCCCAAAGTGGGGGGTGCCAGGGTAATCAGTCAGCACAGTGCTCTGGGAGTTGACCCCTGCCCCACAGGAGCTAAAGGTTTTAGCCCCAGGGCGGGCCTGACCAACCACCGACTGGAGGGACGACAGATCACCAGCAGCTGTGGTGAATTCCAGAATTATCAACACATAGATGCAAAGGACAAAGTGAGAGGTCAGTGCAATGTGGACTTTGGGATCCAGTAGTTGAGAGTGTGTTGGCTTTTGCCCCCAGGGCGAGAAGCTGCTGAGGAGCCGGCACAGCTGCCACCACGTGGCAGCTTCAGCTCCTGGCCTGCAGACCGTAGGGGAACCAAGCAACCAGTCTGAGGGGTAATTGCTCTTGCTTTAACCTTCTTGGATCTGGATTGTGGTCTAGGGTGGAGGTCCTGGGGTGTGTGCCCAGCTTGCCAGAGCCTGTGGAGGCTTCAGAGAGGGCATCCAACTAATACCTTCAGCAGGTGAGAAAACCCCAGCATTTGGTACAAAGCTCCCCTATCTGGTGGCAGAGTCCTACTGTGGCAAAAAGCCCAGGGATCAAGTGACTGAGGGGCGACATGACCAAGCAAAGGAAACAAAGCAGACAGAAGATTCCAACATTAGACTCCTATTTTGGGGACAAAAAGGAGCAAAGCATGGAACAGGAGGGAGACAGTGAAGTCAGAACTCCTGCACCAAAAGCTTCAAAGGAAAATACGAGCTGGTTACAGGTCATAGAGGACCTTAAGAAGCAGATAAGAGAAGTGGAGGAAAAATTGGGAAGAGAAATGAGAACGATGCAAGAAAATTATGGAATGAGAGTCAACAGCCTGAGGAAAATAACACCTTAAAAAACAGACTAACTCAAATGGCAAAAGAGGTTCAAAAAGGCAATGAAGAGAAGAATGCCTTAAAAAGCCAAATTTGCCAGATGGAAAAAGAATCTCAAAAGCTCACTGAGGAGAATCATGGCTTCAGAATTAGATTGGAGCAAATGGAAGCTAGTGACTTTATGAGAAACCAAGATGCTGTTAAACAGATCCAAACAAATGAAAGAATAGAAGGCAATGTGAAATATCTCATTGGAAAAACCACTGACCAGGAAAATAGATTCAGGAGAAATAATTTAAAAATTATTGGACTACCTGAAAGCCATGATCAAAGGAAGAACCTAGAAATCATCCTCCAAGAAATTCTGAAGGAAAACTGCCCTGATGTTTTAGAACCAGAGGGCAAAATAGAGGTTGAAAGAATCCACCGATCACCTCCTGAAAAAGATCCCAAAAAGAAAACTCCTAGGAATATCATAGCCAGGTTCCAGAATTCCCAGATCAAGGAGAGAATATTACAAGCAGCCAGGAAGAAACAATTTGTATATTGTGGAAACACAATCAGGATAACTCAGGATCTGGCAGCTTCTACACTGAGAGATCGAAGGGCTTGGAATATGATATTCCGGAGGGCAAAGGAGCTGGGATTAAAACCAAGAATCACCTACACAGCAAAACTGAGTATCATGTTTCAGGGGAAAATATGGCATTCAGTGGAATAGAGGACTTTCAAGCATTCTTGCTGAAAAAACCAGAGTTGAATAGAAAATTTGACATTCAGATACAAGAAGCAAGAGAAGCATGAGAAGGTAAACAGGGAAAAGGAATCATAAGGAACTTATCAAAGCTGAACTATTAACATTCCTACATGGAAAAATGATAATTGTAACTGATGAAACTTTTCTCAGTATGAAAATACTTGAAGGGAATAGAAATATATATATATATGTATATATATATATATATATGTATGTCTATACAGGAGGGTATATGGGCATATGAATACATATGTGAATGTGTGTATATATGTTTACATGTATACATAGATAGAGGGCACAGGACCAATTTAATAGGAAGGGATGATATTAAAAGGTGAAATTAAGAGGTGAGAGAGGAATATAAAAAAAAAACTAATTACATCCCTGTTTATTCAGTAGCCTAGTCTCCTAATTGGTCCTCAGGACATTGGTATCAGCTGCTCAGAGGACTCTGGTTTCCTTCCTGGCTCTCAGCTATGCCCTAGATAGGGAAGTTGAGGGATAGTTGAGTTCCAGATAGATGAGGGTCTTATATTTTATTGAGCAATATTCCTGACTCTTGGCTAAATGCCCATTTTCCTTAACACTGCATTTCAGCACTGAAAGTTTTGTTTTTGTTCTGAACTGATTTTTTCCTACAGCTACAGTACTGAAGGAAGTCTGGTGAATGCAAGGATTATAGTAGGAAGTTAGCCACTGCAGGGATTCGGCAGCCTTTCTGTCTTATCCTGATGTTAAGAGCAGCCTTTCTTTTGTGAAGTGCATGGTTCCTGGCTGGCCTAGTATGTCCCCCTCCTTTTCCTGGTTGATAGATACCTTTGTTCTGCTGCTTAACACCAACTTCAAAGTCAGTTTTCAGTCTAAAATAAGGTAACTTGAAAACGTCACATTTCCGTTGAGATCCTAAACCTTTGACAGAGGTGAAGGGTACCCTCAGACTTTGCCTTATCAAGGGTGAGCTCTGAGTTCTCTTAAATGTTTTCTAATTGCTAATACTTCCCATAGATTGTTTCCTGAGGTATTATGGAAGATTCCACCCCTCTCTCTGCTGACCTAGTTTTATATGCTGTGACTAAGTGATGCTGAATGAGCAGTACAGTTTCTGTAAAACTGCTTTTTTCAAGTCTTACATCCAGAGCCATGTTACATTGCTAGATAATACTGTACATTTGTACTCCAGAGGTTCGACAGTCCCTGATCAGAGGGACTGATCAGAACCTTTCTGTAACTTTACAGATGATCAAGAATCTTCTTGCTCAGTAGCCTGGTATTGAGTCCATTTGAGCTCGGACATCAGTTACATGAGATGTCCTTGGGGTCTTCCAGCTTGGAAGACCATGCTAGAGTTTGTTCCAGTGGCCTAGCCTGTGAAAACCCCGGGCACCCTGGTGCCCCGAGGAGGATTGAGTAGTACTTGTGGATACAAACAACAAAAGTCAACAAAAACAGATTTTACATTAGATCATAAACTTATTATTAACTAATTATCAAATTAATTTATTATTACTAGTAAACACAATTATCGTTAACAGCAATTTTTTAACGTTCATATTACCTTTAACAAAGTGATAACAAAATAGTCCTATTTGTTTCTGGGTTCCATTCTGATCTTTTTTCTTCCATATTTTTTCTCAGATACTTTTTTTGGCTGTCCCTGTTATTTCCATAGTTGTAATGAATAGTTGCCTAATGACTACAAAATAGAGAGGGCCCTTGTCCTGTAGTCAGGAAGGTGAAGGTTCAGATCTAGCCTCTGATACTTACTAGCTGTATGACTCTAGGCAAGTCACTTAACCTATGTCTGCCTCAGTTTCCTTATCTGTAAAATGGGGGTGATAATAATGCCTGCCTCTCGGTGATTGTGAGGATGAAAGATTTGTGAAGCACTTTGCACGCCTTGAAGTGCTATGTAGGTGCTCGCTATTGCTCTCTTGTATATTTTGGTTGTTCTTCTTTACTCAATCACTTCATGTAAGTCTTCCCATGTTCTTTTTTTATCCTCCACTTTGTTTTTTCTTATGGTGCAGTCCTTTATCATGTTCATATGTCACCTTCATATGTTCAGGTCTTCCCCAATATTTGAACACTAGGTTGCTTCCAGTTTTTGTTATTGTAAATAGAACTCCTATGAATATATTTATACAAATCCTTTTTTCCCCTTCAGCAATACTTAGGATTTAGCACCTATGTCTTTGCCTTAATTAAGCATTTCTTCAGAATTAAAATGTAACAAAACGCCCTGTTCTACCTCTTAACCTCTTCAGCTTTTTCCCTGTATGTGTGCTGATTTGAACTCCTACTCAGGCTGAGACAGAGTGATTTGAGAAGAGTGAATGGGACGGTCACATTATGGGTAGTAATAACTTTAATGCCATCTGCAGAGCAGGAGTACATGTCCTCTCCTTCCTATTCTCTGGCCTTTCTGATGTATAAACTGGGTTATGTTCTTGAGGGGCAGAATAACTGCTTAGAGTTAGGAAGCTTTCCAAGAGAGGCTTATAGTTTAAAGGCTTCTCTGTTAATGATCTTTGTTTTTATCAAAGTCTTATATATGCCTGGAGTGCAGTTACTCAGATTAATGTTTTAGTCACTGTTCAGAGGCATCACTTGTTGCATTTTCCTCCCACCCAAGAGGAGGTTGCATTTTCCTCCCACCCAAGAAGAGGTCTGGTTGAGCTGCACTATTAATGTGCGTAAACTTTGACTGTTTTTAATGTTCTAGTTTGTTTTTTTTTAAGTCTTGGTGATCTTCCATCTCCCTGTATATATCTAGTCTCTACATAGCTGTTGGTGTGTTCTCTCCCCTCCCTACCCCCAGACTGTGAGCGTCTTGAGAGCAAGGTCTGTTTTTTACTTTCTTTGTGTCCCCAGCAATTAGCTCAGTGTGTGGCACGTAATACATGATTAATAAATGCATGTCAATTGACTATATACTAGTTGAAAAGAAGCTATAAATAGAAAGCCTAGACAGGCTGAAGGGTGTGGTTGCTTTTGCCAGGCCAAAAAGGGGGACAATTCATAATCTTCTCACCTAAGGTGCTACTTCCCAGTCCAGCGTACTGTTATAATCCATTTGCTTTGTGTTTATATTCAGTCTATTTATTTTTTCATTTTGACTTTGTGTCTCCAGCAGCGTGCACATAGTAGGGGCTTAAAATCATGCTTATTGTGCTGAGTTGAATGGGAGAAGTAATTGGGAACTTTGGGGACAAATTATCATGGGCTAAGCTTTCCAGACAGTAAAAAGGCTCACAAATGCCAGGTTCTTAAACTGGCTTTTAAAATAATTATATATAGCTATATATAATATTAATCATTAATTTAACAACAATCTTAATTTTCTGTGATGTATTTTGTATGCTTTATTACCTTTTAAAACTGAATATATGAGCCTAATCTGACTTTTTCTTTGACTAAGGTCATCATCATCATCATGGTTATTTTGAGGAACAGTTACTTTGATGAACTGAAGATGTAATATAGAAATAAAGAGAATGATGATGATGATGATGATTATTAGCATTTTAAGATTTATCAAATGCTGTTCATTTGTTATCTCACTGGATCCTTGAAGTAAGGGAGGTGCTATTATTCTTCCCCATTTTTCAGATGAGGAAACTGAGGCTGAGAGGAGGTTAAGTGATTTGCCCAAGGTTACACAGCTAGTCAATGTCAGAGGCAGAATTGGAATTCATAAATACCTGACTTAAAGTCTAGCACTCTTACTCATTTTGCCACCTAGCTATCTATACATATAATGGTGTGGGGCATTGAGGCAGCGTGGCATGTAAAAAGAGGCCTGAATTTGGAGTCAAAGCATCTGGGTTTATATCCTGTCTCTGTTGCTGACCACTTCTTCCTCCTTGATAACTCTCCTCTCTATCTAGGTTTTCAGGATACCACTCTCTTCCTGGCTTTCCTCCTGACTATCTGACCTATGCTTCTCTGTCTCCTTTGCTGGATTCCCTTCCAGATCACCCCCCCAACTGCAGGTATTTCGAAGGGTTCTGTTGGATCCTCTTCTCTTCTTCCTCTATCCTATTCCACTTGATGATCTCATCAGCTCCCATGGATTTAATTACCATCTTTATGCTGATGCTTCTCAGCTCTGTCTTTCCTGCCCCAAACTCTCTGCTGTCCTCAGTCTCAAATCTCCAGTTGCCTTTCAGACATCTCAAACTGGATGTTCAGTAGATATCTGAAACTCAACATGTTCAAAACAGAACTTATCTTTCCCCCAAACCCTCTTCCCCCCTCTCACCTTTCTTATTACTGTTGAGGGCAGTACTGTCCTTCCAGTCCCTCAGTCCCACAACCTAGGGGGATCATCCTGGATTCCTTACTTGCTTTCATCCAATCAGTTGCAAGGCCTATAGATTTCGCCTTTGCAACATCTTTGGAACATACTCCTCTCCTGTCATACTGCCACTACCCTGTACTGGTCCTCATTACCTCACTTGTTTGATTATTGCTATAGCCTGTTTGTGGGTATGCCTGCCTCAAGTCTCTCCTTTCTCCAGTCCATCTTCTATTTAGCCACTAAATCGATTTTCCTATATTGCAGATCTGACCACATCACTTTCTGCTCAGTAAACTCTAGTGCCTTTCTGTTGTCTTCAAGATCAAATACAAGATCTTCTGTTTGGCATTCAAAGCCTTTCATAGTCAAACCCCATCTTACCTTTCCAGTCTTCTTACTCCTTACTCCCCAACATATACTCTTCAGTCCAGTGACATTGGTCTTCTGGCTGTCTGGCTATTCCACAAGCAAAACATTCCATCTCTTGGTTCTGGGCTTTTTTCTGGTTGTTCCCCATGCCTGGAATTCTTTACCTTCTCTCAGCAACTGACCTCCCAGACTTCCTTTAAGACTCAGCTAAAATCCTACCTTATAATATATGCATGTGTGTATACATATACATATATGTACCTATATATACACACATATGCATGCATGCATGCAAACATACATACATAGGCATGTTTCTCCCCCATTAGACTGTAAGCTTCTTGAAGGCAGGGACCATCTTTTGCCTCTTTTGTATCCTCAGTGCCTCATACATAGTGAGCACTTAATAAACATTTATTGATTGATTACTCCCCCTGGGACCTTTAAGCACATCTGAGCCATAGTTTGTTTTTTTGGGTTTTTTTTGCCATTAGGACTCTTACCAACATAAGTCTTTGATCTTAAAAGATTAATGACTCCAGTATTTACTTTCTTGAAGTCTTTGCCAACAGTTTATTTTTTGCTCATTTGCCTCATTCTCAAAAGTAGAATGAAATATGGGTAGCCACTGTGCTAGAGCATGTGGCTTATTTCCTGCTAAATTAATAACTCGAACTAATAGCCTTCTTTCAGGTGGCTTTCTTGTCATATAGAAACCTCTTTGTCCAGTGATTTTTCAGTACTGCTTAGAACGTCTATGGTTTCTGTATCTCATACCTAAAGGATGAACCACAGGTGCATCCTTGCTGTCTTACCTCCATTCTTCTAATTTTGCCCCGGTTTGACATGGCATATACATGAACAGGAGAAGAAAAATAAATCAGTTGGTAGAGATAACATTTTCAAGGATCTGTGAAGATGATAGATAGATAGATAGATAGATAGATAGATAGATAGATAGATAGAT
>NW_027185665.1:2310153-2334724 GCF_028583685.1 Petaurus breviceps papuanus
GATAGATAGATAGATAGATAGATAGATAGATAGATAGATAGATAGATAGATAGATAGATTTAATTTAGGTATTCATGCCTGATGTTTACACAAAGTTCTCATCAATCCTTCTGGTCCTTGCTTTACTCAAGTGAAGATGTTTTTCATACCCTGAAGGGCTATAATGTATTGAGGTAAAATGATTGTTGCTCCCTTTCCTAATGGGGGAAGCTAGATGAGACAGCAGATAGAGCACTGGACCTTTAGTCAGGAAGACCTGAATTCTGATCCATCAGACATGTGCTAGCTGTGTGATTCTGGGTAAGTCACCCTCTGCCTTAGTTTCCTCAAATGTAAAATATAAATAATAACAGCACCTGCCTCCCAGGGTGTTGTGAGGATCAAATTAGATAATATTTGAAAAGCACTTAGCACAGTACCTGGCATACAGTAAGTATTATATAAATGCTTAATCCTCTCCCTGTCTTTCTTGATCCTAATTGTAAAGTGATTTTATTTTCTCTTCACAAAAAATACATTAGTGGAGCGGTCAGGTGGCACAGTGAGTAAGAGTGTCGGCCTTGGCGTCGGGAGACCTGGGATCGGTTCCGGCCTCAAATACTCAGCACCCACATAAAAATAACTGGCCGTGTAACCTTGAGCAAGTTACTTAGCCCAATTGTTTAAAAAAAAAAATACATTAGACCAGAAGCCAAGAGACCTGAGTTCTAATCCTGGTTCCACTACCAATGTATGGTGTTTCCTTGCATGTAAAAGGAGAGTATTAGATTGGGTGACCTTGGATATCTCTTTTAGTTCTAAATCCCTTCCATCTCCAAAATGTATTTTCCATTATCATTATCTACAGCTCAGTGTTCCCTTCATTGCTTCTAATCCTTAGTACTATATTCTATCTTCTTTTGTTTTCTTTCTTTCATTTTAAAATAGCTACTTTTGCTCCTCCTCCATGTGTTACCTGTAAAGGCTGGACTTTTATAGACATGTCATTGAGAAGAATTTACCAGTTATGGTGTGGCCACATGTACTTTTAGAAATACCAGCTTTTACCTGCTGGGTTAATTTGTTCTTATGTTCTTGGGGACATTTTTTCATTGTCAGAGAGGATCTTTAATTCCTTAGACCTTACCACCATGCACTCAAAACAATTATTTTTGAGTCCATAACCATTCCACATTATTAGTTGGCTTAGGTTTGTTGGCAGTTTCTTTAGAAATTTTACATTTATATTTATTAAACTCACAATATTTTAGAGAAATAGATGTTAAATTTTTTTTTAAAGGCAATTGGGGTTAAGTAACTTGCTCAAGGTTACACGGCCAGTTATTTTGTGTGGGTGTCGTGTATCTGAGGCCGGAACCGATCCCAGGTCTCCTGACGCCAGGGCCGACGCTCTTACTCACTGCGCCACCTGCCCACCCCAATGTTAAAAATCTTTCAGTTCAAAGCAAATAGTTTTAACATGTTGGGGCAGGTTTGAGATGTTTAGTCTTTTGTCTGACACTTATCGGCCAAAATCACCTTAGTCGATTATGACCTAATGAACAAAACAATAAAGTGGTATGTTATGTTATTTGCTGTGTTGTATACAGTATCTTGACAGCATAACTTCGTTTTGTTCTTTTCAAACCTGAAAAAAAAATTTAATGACCCTTTTTTTCCTCTCTTCTAGGAAATACACACAAATGAAAAGGAAGTAACAGAGAAAGAAGTAAATCTTCACTTGTTACCAGGTAACAGGCTTTGTTAGGATTGCGTACCATATGCAACCTGGTCAACAAATAAATTACCTCATTTCTGATGTTACTATATATACACTCCTTTGTCTTCAACCAAAGGCTAATAGCCTCCATGGGAAGGCAGAGCTGAGTTGCAGGGGTAGCCAGTTCCGTAGCTACATACCTGGCTCTGCATCTATGCCTTGTATGGCAAGATAGCAGCCTCTTGCCTCTCCCTTTTGTGCCCCACCTGGCTTTAACCACCCCTTCTCACCATATGCATCTTAGCATGCTTTTTTTCTTGCTATAGGGGACCACCCAGCTTGCCTTCCTTTTCTTTTTCTGACTTATAATTTGAGCAGAACAAAACATCCATTGTCCTCAAAACCCTTACCAGCTTTCCTTAGTGATAGAATAGTTTGTCACAGCATAAGTTGTCTTCCTAACTTCTGGTCTAGTTTTTTTCTCAACCTTATTTCTCTGCCTATACTACTTAACATAGGACATTGATATATCCAGTAGGATTTAAATGCTCACCAATCAGTCATGCATTTATTGAACATTTTCTGTGCTAAGACAAGAAGTTTGCATTCTAATGGGAGAGACAGCATAGACATATATATAGGGACACATAAATACATGCATGAAATATGTAACATGTAAGTATGCACAAATAAATATATATACACACACACACACACACAGAAGTTACATACAGATACAAGGTAACCTTACAGGGAAAGATACTAGCAGCAGAGGGTGGAGGGGCAAGGAGATGTACACAAGGTGAGCTTTGAGCCAAGTCTCAAAGGAAGGAAGCCAAGGGTTGTGAGAAGCAGAAAGTGACAAGGAAAAGTGTTCTAGGCATGGGAGACAACCATTGTAAAGGCATAAAGATAAGGGAAAGAAGTGTAATGTCTGAGGAATATCAGGTAAGCCAGTATGTGAAGACCATAGAGTGTGTGGTAGGGGAGTAATGTGCAAAAAGACTGGAAATAGGAGAAGACTAGGGATGGGAAGAACTCTAAATGACAAACATGATTCTGTCTTATCCTAGAGGTATAGTAATAGGAAACCTTTGATGTTTTTTGGAGTGGAAGGGGTTGGGCCAGGGAAAAGTGAATGGATGTTCATTAGATCTGCACAGTAGGTACTTTGGTGATGCTCTGGAGGAAAGATTGGTGTGGGGCAGGATTTGAGGTAGGGAGACCAATTGGAAGATGATTGCAGTCCTCCAGACAAGAGGTGATGAGGTGCTAATTTAGGGAGGTAACTACATGAGTAGAATAGAGGCAGGGTGTTTACCAGAGATGTTGTGAAGGTAGAAACAGGATTTGGCAACTGATTAGATTTTTGGGATGAATGAGGACCGGGAGTCAAGAATGCTAATGAGATTGTGAAGCTTGGTAGCCAGAGTAGTGCCCTCCACTGTAGTAGAGAATTTGGGAATGGAGAAAGGAGGGGGAAAGTGGTAATGGGTTCTTTTAGGATATGTTCAACTTGAAATGCTTACAGGACTTTCAGTTTAAAATGTCCCCTAGACAGTTGGTGGTGAAAAACTAGAGTTCTGGAGAAAGCAGAGGCTATATCTATGGGTCTGTGACTTATCTTCATGGAGATGGTAATTGAACCCCTGGTAACTGATAAGATCATCAAGCAAGATAATATAGAGAGAAAGGAGAAGAGGACCAGGTCCGAGCCTTGAAGGATACTTAGAGTTGGTGGGTATGACATGGAAGATCCAGCAGAAGAGATCAGGGAGCTGTCAGTGGGAGGAAAACCAAGAGAGCACAATGGCACAGACCGTAGAGAGGACAGAAAGGGGCTCAGCAGTCCCAGTGTTGCAGATGGTGAGAAAAGGTAAGGATTGAGGAGGAGCCCATCCGGCTTGGCAATTAGGAGAGAGTATTTTCGGTTGAATGATGAGTCAGAAGCCAGATTGCAGTGGGTTTAGAAAAGAGTTGAGAACATAGTAAGTGGGAGTACTAAGTATAGATGATTTTTTTGAAGTTTATCTGAGAAAGGGAGAAGGTACTATAGGGTGAAAGGTAATAGGGGATGGTAGGAGCTAGTGAGGGGTTTTTTGGTTTTGTTTTCTTTTTTTTAGGGTAAGGGGAGACTTGGGTGTGCTTAAAAGCAGCAGGGAAGACGGAGAAAGAAGGAAAAAAAGAGGGAACATAATAGTAGGGGAAATCTGTTGGAGAAGATGTGATGGGATAGAATCAAAGATACATGGAGAGGGAGGTAGTATCCCAAGTAAAAAGAAGAGCTGTGTCATCATCAGAGACTGGAGTAAAGAAGGAGATAGTGGGGAGACCATCTTAAGGGGATGTGAGACAAAAGAACCTTGAGCAAATGGCCTCAGTTGTTTTAGTGAGCTAGCAAGGTTGCTTCTCAGCTGAGAGGGCAGTGAAAGGGATGGGTGTGGAAGGCTTGAGGAGAAAGCAAAAGATTTGAACAACTGTTGTGGTGAGTAGGTTAGAAAGTCAGGTCGGAGTAGAATTGCTTTGATAGAGTGAGGGATCAGTTTAGATTAGGTAATGGAAATTTGTAGGGGATGCTTGTGTGACGTGCTCTGTTCAGCAAGATGTGAGTAAGAGTGAAGGAGGTAGAAGGTAGCAGTTTGCCAAGGTATGAGCCTCTGTAGAACTTCAGAACTAGAATCTGAGAATAACGGATAATATAGAGTTGATTACTCACCAAAGTGTCAAGATTGGGAAGGGAGCAAAGGATAACCAGAGCAGCAGTGATGGCCTGGGAAAGTGCAGACACAGAGGGATGGAAAGTCACGGTTCAGACAAAGAGTAGAGTTAGTAGTAATAAAGCCCCAGGAGAGATGCAGTGATCAAAGATTAGGAGTGGGATGATCTGGGATTTCGTTGGTATAAGAAACTCCTCAAGTAAGATCAGTGAGTGTTTATTATTTGTGCCAGGCAATGCACTAAACACTGAGGTTGTAGAGAAAAGCAAAAACAGTTCTTCCCCTCAAGGAGCTCACAGTCTAATAAGGGAAACAGCGTATAAACAACTATGTACAAATAAGGTATATACAAAATAAATGGGAAATAATCCACAGAAGGAAGACACTAGCAGTATTAAGGGGAAAAGCAGTATTAAGGAAAAGGCTAATTGCACAAGGTGGAATTTTAGCTGAGGTTTGGAGAAAGCCGGGTAGTGGGGACAGGGGGACAGGGTGGGAGAGAACTTCAGCCGTGGTGGGTAGCTAGTGAAAATGCCTGGAGTCAGAATTTGGAGTGTTGTCATGCCAGGAAGAGCAAGGAGGTCAGTGTCACTCACTGCATGGAGAAGTACATGGAGAGAAGTAAGGTACAAAAAGATTGGAAAGATAGGAGAGGGCTCTGACCTTTGAAAGTCAAGCAAAGAGTCTTATATTTGATACTGAGGTGACAGGGAGCTATTGGAATTTGTTGACTGGGGAGGCAGCGTGAGACACAGCGAGATCTTCAGGAAGATCACTTAGAGAACTGAGTGAGCAAGAGTTGAGGCAGGGAGACCACCCAGCAGGCTTCTGTAGTAGTGAGGTGAGGAGGGTGTGCCCTATGGTAATATCAGTGGGCTGGGAGAAAAGGGGGCATCTAGGAGAGATCTTTTGAAGGTAGAATTGAGTTCTTGATGGTGATATTTCCTCTACTGATGCAGTAAGATTATCTGGTGTTCTCGTGCATTAAAGTAGAATATTGTGAAGGGTATCGCCTTCCCTGTGTTTAGCTCGGGTGAAATGGAGGCACAAGTCTTGGTAGTTGAGTTGTTTGAAGAAGTCGGGGTATTTGAGAGACCATCAACATATGAGGGCAGGAGTTGGGGTGGAGAGGAAATGATAAACCAAATGCTGAACTCATTCAGTATTTTTTTTTTGCTTTTTTTTATTTTTGGAGGGGGAAGGTAGGGCAATTGGGGTTAAGTGACTTGCCCAGGGTCACACAGCTAATAAGTGTTAAGTGTCTGAGGCCAGATGCTGAACTTATTAAGAAAGGAGAGAAATGTCTTGGGAGTTGATAAATAATGGGTCAGCAGGATGAATGAATAAATAAAAAAAATTATTAAAACATTTGATTATGTGCAAAATACTGTGCTAAGTACTTCTAATAGACATAGAAAGGCAAGACCATCTGTGCCCTCAAGGAGTTCACATTCTCATGGGGGGGGGGGGGGGCACAACATATAGAAAGGGGTCAATTGCAAGTCACCTGGAAAGCTCCCATTGTCCTTAGAGTGCTGTCTCAAAGCAGATGGCAGTGCCTCTTCGTTAATGCCATTTCTGCTGATAAAATCATAACTGTTTCTGAAATTGAACCATCTGATGTGGCCAAAGATTTTGATGATGGGAACTTTGTTTTCCTCCGCATCACTGGCTGTAGAAGCTGAGGAGGCAAGACTGTTAACACCCACAGAAGCATCTTCATAGGGGTTCTTTTCCCAGATGAATGCTGCTAGACTGAAAGCAAGAATTAGGGTCCTGCTACTCCCAAGGCTCTTGGGTTGATGTAATGGGAATGTAAATTTTTAAGATCTTCCCTGCCCCTAGGCTAAAGTGCACCTGGAGCCTGGGGTGGGAGGCTTGTTTTTCATTAGATACTTTTTGATTGGCCAGTGGGTCCAGAAGGTTACATTCTCTGAGCCAGGAGAAGGCTATATAAACCCTGATTTGAGGCTTTGTTTTGGGGCTCACTTTGAGAAGTGTTCTGTGATTTGATTAGATGAGACTCTGGGAAGCCGTTGTTGAGAGCCCCCCAACTTTGAAAAAGCCAGATGTTGATTTGGTATGGATGTAATGGTTGGACAGTTTGGAAACCTGTCTACTTGATCTGTTTCTGTCTTGATAATTCTGTCTGTATATTCTGAAGTTCGGGGTGCTGACCTTTTCCCCCTGAACTAGGTAAACAATACATATTTGACTGATTAAAGTAAGCTTGTTAACCCATTTTGAGTTGCTTTCCTTTAACAAAGCAGATCTAAGAACCTGTGTGATCTAAGAACCTGTTCCCCACCTGGGAAGCTGGGGTGCTTGCTGATACAGTTGATCAGCAGTTGGTGGTGATGGTGATGAGGAAGAGTGGACTCCTTTCTCCTCAGTGATTGCTTCCCTCATTGATGGTTGGGAGCCCTGCTATTTCCAAGGTTCTTGGGTTCAAGGTCCTAGGCTATCTCTGCTGGGATCTGAGATCAGATGGTGACCCAAGTGATGATGAAGGTTTGATTTGCTTGGCATGTGCTGCCTTTAGTGTCTCCTTCAGGGTACCTATATCTGGATTGAGTGATAAATTTGGATAGAATAAATGTCAAAGAAGAGGTGGTTGCAATTAGAGTTAGAGAAGGCCAACAGTATTATGGCTCTCTACTGGAAGTAATGAATCAGGAGGATTCCAAAAAGATGCAACCAGTGCTGGAAAGAATGGCCATGGATGCATCATCATCATGGAACAGGGTGGGGCAGGCTGGGGTGATGAGGAGCCTTGTCTTATTTAGTGCCAGAGAATAGAAGGAGCAGGAGAAGAAGGGGACTAAAATGAAAGGATGTTTTAAGAATCAGAGTCAGAGGAGGGGCAGAGTCAAGATGGCGGAGTAGAAGCACAGCCTCAAAGTGGCTCTGGCTTCCACCTTCCCCAATCAATGTAAAAAGGGGCCTCTGAACAAACTTTGGAGCTGCAGAACCCACAAAATGACACAGAGAAGCTAACCTCCTGCTGAGGAGAGCCCAGCGCTCTGGGAACCAAGCCCAGGCCTGCGTGAGCCGGAGGTTTTAGCCTAGGGTGGGCCTGACCAGCCGCCAGCAGGAGGGACTCCAGATCAGCAGCAGCTATGGCCTTTCCAGAATTATCAACACATAGATGCAAAGGACAAAGTGAGAGGTCGGTATAGTCTGGATTTGGGGACTCAGTAAGAGGGAGTGCGTGGCTTTTGCCTGAAGCCGCTGAGCCACTGGCACAGCGCCGCATGGCAGCTTCAGCTCCTGGCCTGCAGAGTGTAGGGGGACTAGGCAACCAGTCTGAGGGGTAATCGCTCTTGCTTTAACCTGCTTGGATCTGGATTACAGCCTAGGGTGGAGGTCCCGGGGTATGTGTCCAGCTTGCAAGAGCGTGTGGAGGCCTCAGAGAGGGCCCCCATCTAATACCTCTGGCAGCTGAGAAAACCCCAGTGTTTGGGACGAAAGATCCCCTTGTCTGGTGGCAGAGTCCTACTGTGGCAAAAAGCCCAGGGGTCAAGTGACTGAGGGGCGACATGACCAAGCAAAAGAAACACAGCAGACAGAAGATTCCAATACTAGACTCCTATTTAGGGGAAAAAAGAAGCAAAGCATGGAACAGGAGGAAGACAGTGAAGTCAGAACTCCTGCACAAAAGCTTCAAAGGAAAATTTGAGCTGGTTTACAAGCCATAGAGGACCTTAAGAAGCAGATAAGAGAAGTGGAGGAAAAGTTGGGAAGAGAAATGAGAACGATGCAAGAAAATTACAAAATGAGAGTCAACAGCCTGACAGAGGAAAATAACACCTTAAAAAACAGACTAACTGAAATGGCAAAAGAGGCTCAAAAAGGCAACAAGGAGAGGAATGCCTTAAAAAGCCAAATTTGCCAGATGGAAAAAGAATCTCAAAAGCTCACTGAGAAGAATCATTGCTTCAGAATTAGATTGGAGCAAATGGAAGCTAGTGACTTTATGAGAAATCAAGATGATGTTAAACAGATCCAAACAAATGAAAGAATAGAAGGCAATGTGAAATATCTCATGGGAAAAACCACTGACCTGGAAAACACATCCAGGAGAGATAATTTAAAAATTTTTGCACTACCTGAAAGCCATGACCAAAATAAGAACCTAGAAATCATCCTCCAGGAAGCTCTCAAAGAAAATTGCCCTGATGTCTTAGTACCAGAGGGCAAAATAGAGGTTGAAAGAATCCACTGATCACCTCCTGAAAAAGATCCCAAAAAGAAAACTCCTAGGAATATTATAGCCAGGTTCCAGAATTCCCAGATTAAGGAGAGAATATTACAAGCATTCAGGAAGAAACAATTTGAATATTGTGGAAACACACCCAGGATCTGGCAGCTTCTACATTGAGGGATCGAAGGGCTTGGAATATGATATTCCGGAGGTCAAAGGAGCTGGGATTAAAACCAAGAATCACCTACCCAGAAAAACTGAGTATCATGTTTTCAGGGGAAAATATGGTCATTCAGTGGAATAGAGGACTTTCAAGCATTCTTGCTGAAAAAATCAGAGTTGAATAGAAAATTTGACATTCAGATACAAGAAGCATGAGAAGATAAACAGGGAAAAGAAATCATAAGGAAGTTATCAAAGTTGAACTATTAACATTCCTACATGGAAAAAGAATAATTGTAACTGATGAAACTTTTTCTTAGTAGTTGAAGGGAATAGAAATACATATATGTCTATATATGAGGATATATGGGCATATGAATACATATGTAAATGTGTGTTTATATGTTTACAAGTATACATAGATAGAGGGCACAGGACCAATTTAACAGGAAGGGATGATACTTAAAAGGTGAAATTAAGAGGTGAGAGAGGAATATAATGAGAGGAGATGGGGAGAGACAGAATGGGGTGAACTATCTTATACAGAAGAGGCAAGGGGATATGGTTACAATGGAGGGGAAGAATAGGAAGGCAAAAGGGAATGGGTCAACCTTATTCCCATTGAATCTGACTTGAGGAGGAAATGAAATACACACTTAATAGGGTTTCTCATCCTCCAAGGGGCGGGGGGGGGGAAGGGGATGAGAAGGGGGATGATGGAAGGGAGGGCAGGCTGGGGGGGGAGGGAAGTTGGAAGCATCCACTTTTGAAAAGATGGGATCAAAGTAGAGAATAGAACAAGTGGGAGGTAGGATAGGAGGGAGGGGAAATATAGTCAGTCTTTTACAATATATCTAGTATGTTATTGTTTTGCATTAGCCACACATGTACAGCCTATACTGAACTGCTTATCTTCCCAGTAAGGGTGGGTGACAAGGGAGGAAGGGAATTAATCTGGAATTCAAAGTTTTAAAATCAAATACTCAAATATATATATACACACACACTATTTTACATGTAATTGAGAAATAAGATATACAGGCCCTGGGGCATAGAGATCCACTGGAAAAGTCAAAAGGGGGGGTATGGGAGAAAATATGGGAGAGAGCAGAGTGGAGGAGGGGATATCCTGTGGGACTGCTATTTTGGGATGGTGGGTAGGGGAAAAACAGGGAGAAAATTTGTAACTCAAAATCTGGTGGAAATGAATGATGTAAATCAGAAGTTAATAAAGCATTTGAAAAATGAAAAAAAAAGAAAAAAATGGATATTTGATAAACTCTCAGACTTTTGAGACTATTTTTAAAAATTTAAAAAGAAAAGAATCAGTCAGAGTTCTAGGTGGCACAGTGGAGAGGGCCGACAGACCTGGAGTGGGGACATTGAGGAGGATGGGGTTGAGGTGAATAAGATTAAGGGAGCAAGCTGCCAGGGTTTGGAATGAGGGTTATTTCTCAGTGGTTGGGGATTCAGTATCTCTGGGATGGGGTCAAGGACTATTGGGGAATGGGAGGACAATCCTGATGAAAGAAGGTAATAAGAAGGTACAAGGTTTCCTCCAGAGTCACGCTCCCTGTTTCTCAGCGCAGCTAGTCCTCAGTTACCTCGCCCTGCTCTTTGGGTACTGGGGGTCCCTAGGGATGTGTTGACCCTGGGAACCTCATATGGTTACAGTTGGTGTTATTTCCCCTAATTTTCAGTCTTCTTATACCTTATACCCTCCTTCCCTTACCCCATGTACTCTGCAGTCCAATAACACTTGCTTTCTTGCTGCTCCTTGAATAAGATCACTGACTCCCTAGCTATCTGCCCCCATGCTTGGAAGATTTTCCCTCTTCTTCTCCACCTCCTAGCTTCTTTCAAGTCCCAACTAAAATCCTGTTGTCTACAAGAAACCTCTCTTGATTCTAGTGCCTTTCCTCTGCAGAAGATTACCAGTGTATCTCTTATAGCTTGCTTGTACATAGCTTGTATGTTGTCTCCTCCATTAAATTGTGAACAGCTTGAGGGAAGGGACTGTTTTTGGCTTCTTTGCTTAGCGTAGCACAGTGCTTGACACTTAGTAGGAACTTAGTAAATGTACAGTCTGATCAGCCTGGCTGCATTTGTCCTGGGGGCCTCCCTGAACCCAGCAAGGAAATAAGTGGAATGTCCCAGCCTCGAAGTCAGGTGGGCTGTATTTCAGGGGTTTCTGAGAGCCTAGAAAAGAGACCTAAGTTTCAGGTGTTTTAGGTCACAGGTTTATCTGTTCTTGGGGTAAACTTAGCCGAAAAAATGCTGGAAGTCTTTCTTACAGTCTTCCATCTATACCTTTTTCTGGAGCTTGTTTGAAAACTGAATAAGTAACTGCCATGATTGTCATGGGCATGGGAGGCAGTGCCTAGTTACAAGCAGGGCTGGAGGTTTTTTGGGGATTGGTTCATTCCCTTCCCACCATAGACTAGACTTCAGAGTATTATGTACATTACAGTAAGATAAAAGGAATAATTTTGCAACCAGAGTAAAACTTTTGTTTTCCTGACTGTTGGAGAACCAAGAAGAACTTGTTACCTTGCCTTAGTGAGAATATTTCTGTAGAGAGTCATGAATGTAATGATATCAGCTGTTCCTCATTCTTCTCCTCTTAGAGCGTGTTAAGGAACATCAACTTGCCCCCACATCTGTGATTGATTAACCACTTGGAGCCCATATACAGGTTCTCATTCAAATAACAGATATTTAATAAGTGCTTACTGTATTCCAGGCACTGTGCTAAATGCTGGAAATACAAAAAAAAAAAAATAAAAGCATGATTCCTTCCCTCAGGAAGCTCACGTTCTAATGATGGAAAAGCACATTAATAGCTTAGCACATACAGCGTATATACAGAGTAGATGGAAGGTCATCTTTACATCTCTAGAGGATTTTTTATGGAGAAAGCAACTTTAGCTATCACTTGACCACTGTTTGATCATTACTGATAACTAGCATTCATATGGTGCCTTCTCTGTGCCAGGTACTCTGCCAAGCACTTTACAAATATTATCTCATTGGATACTCACAACAGCCCTGGGTTATAAGTGCTGTTATTACTCCATTTTATAGTTGAGGAAACTGAGGCAGACAGAGGTTACGTGACTTGCTAGTAGTCACACAGCTAGTATGTGAAGCTGGATTTGAACTTGTCTTGTTAACTCCAATCCTGGCACTCTGTGTCACAACCAGCTGTCTCTACTACATGTGGTACTCCTTTAGCTAGCTTGACTTGGGCATCCCTAGCAGTTTCTCTCATTCACCACAGAGTCAAATTGATTCAAGTCCAGCCAGGAAGTAGCAGAAAGCTATAAGTCTCTATCCCATTTCCCTACTTCTCTCTGGGTGCTGTTCCTCTTAGACAACTTAGAACCTAAAAGATTATTTTTCTTTTGTTTGGTCTAGACTTGTGATTTCATTGGTGTAGGAAACTCACCTCTATCGCAGGTCTACAACTTTGAGACTGAGGGAGTTGCTTCCAGAGACTTGCCCAGAGTCACAGCTAGCATGTATTCTGAAGCCAGCACTCTGTACACTATGCTACGTTCCCCTTCTTTGGAAATAATTTGATCTTTGTACACATAAATTAATATACAATCTACAACTGTATACTATGCTTCAGCATATTATCTCCTTCTACTGACTTTGTTTTATAGAAGTTAGAAAGCCTCCTGATATTGGCCTTATATTAATTTTTAGTTTAAAGTGTTTCAGCTACAGGATGTTATCCTTCTGTTTGGGGGAGAAGTGTAGCTGAAAAACTTATTAAGTCTTTTCAAGGAGTTTAAATTACAGGAAGCCTTTTTTTTTTTAAACAAGTTTTCTCCTTTTAGCTTAACTAAACAGCCTTTTCTGGAGCTATTTTGAACACTGAATAAATTACTTAACTATTGTGTATTTATTTTCCCCAAACACAACTGTCTCTAAAATTGAACTGTTGGATGAACCTTCATTGGATAAACACCTCTTTTGTTGCATTGCTCTTTAAACTGAAAGTAATTATTTAACCTCTTAAAGAAGGAAGATAAATTTATACTGACCTGTGTTCCCTTGCCGATCCTGGGGCATCAAAAATTTATCTCTGGTTTTATATGGAGTGTTGAATTGAAAGAGTAACAATGTTACTGACATTACAAGAAATTTATAAAGATAATTTGTTTTCTTTCCTCTTCATCTCTTTTGTATATGTGTATTCGGGCGTGGTAGGAAGGGTGTATGTGTAAGGGAGTTGCTTTTTAGAGGAAATAGTTCCTTCCCTTTCTTCATTATATTCTGTGTCCAGTCTTTCACCACATGACATTCCTTTTTGCTGCCATTTATGATGAACTTCCAGAAAACATGGGCTTTTCTTCTTCTTGGGAGCAGATAGCTTCTACCTCTGTAGTCTGAGCATGTGCTGTGCTTCCTTTACATGGAGCCAAACTCCAAGTGATTACGATGATTTTTCAAGAAGCTGCTCTGCCTCACACCTCTGCTAGCCAGCTGCTAATCTTGCAGCCATGGAGCCAGGAAGACTGATCAGATCCCCTGACCCTGCCCAAATAGAAAGTGTGTCTATGGGACAGCTATATGGTGCAATGAATAGGGCACCGGCCCTGGAATCAGGAGGGCCTGAGTTCAAATCTGGCCTCAGGTACTTAACAGTTACTAGTGATGTGACCTTGGGCAAGTCACTTAACCCCAATTTGCCTTGCCTTCCCCCCTTAAAAAAAATATTGTGGCTATGAAACTGGTTGGAGGTTCTAGATTACAGAAGTTCTGAACAAGATTTTACTCTTTCAGCCACCTGGGGAGAGATTTTGTGAAATACCTGTCTAGTCTAAAATGAGTTACTGATAGTTTTGCTATATGTCTTCTTGATGGTGTAGGCTTGATGAACACCATCTCCTTAGAAACTTCCATCTCTCAATGTCAGGTTTATCCAGGAAAATGTCCATCATAGACCTGTCGGTCCATTTTGACTTTGCTTATCTTAGTGCTTGATTATTTGTGCCTATAATTCAGTCTCTCACAAAATTTTTTCATTACATACCAATCCATTAAAAAAAACATAAGAGAGGGGGCGGCTAGGTGGCGCAGTGAGTAAAGCCGCTGGCCCTGGAGTCGGGAGGACCCAAGTTCGGTTCCGGCCTGAGACACTTAACACCCACACAAAAATACTAGCCTTGTAACCTTGGGCAAGTTACTTAACCCCAATTACCCTCCAAAAGGCAAAAAAAATAAAAAATAAAAAAAAACATAAGGGAGGGGTGGCCAGGTGGCTCAGCGAGTAAGAGCACCGGCCCTAGTATCAGGATGACCTGGGGATCGAATCCAGGCTCAGATACTTAGCACAACACCCAGAAGTAACTTGCTGTATAACCTTGAGCAAGTTACTTAACCCCGATTGCTTTAAAAAAAAAAAAATGAAAAAAAAAAACCCCATAGGGTCAGTAGTATTTTCATATGTGTGGGTGTGCTTTTGTTTTTAGCAAAGGTAAAACCATTAACCTTTAACTTTTTATATTATTCATGGAAAATTCATGTACTTAATTTGTTTTTTGATTAGGTGAACAACTGCTTTGTGAAGCCAGCACAGTGCTTAAGTGTATCCAGGATGATTCAGGTCAGCGTGGAATCTGTGGGAAACTCGTTTGCACAGACTTCAAGATTGCCTTCCTTGGAGATGAGTCTACATTGGATGATAATGTATGAGGATACTATTACCTAGACTTGCAATAGCCTCTTAGAGGTTTCTAGTTTACATATATACATACATATATTCTCATTTTCTCTTTCCCCTGTTTTCCTTCCCCTAGCACATGCACGCATGCACACACACAGACATAGGGAATTTCTTTTCTATCTCTTATGTTCACTGATCAGTCAGAAAATGTTTATTAAGCTTTTACTGTGAATACAGGGCATTCAAAGAAAGGCAAAAAACAGGCTCTACCCTCAAATTATTCCCTTTAGTAGCAGGACCTCTATGAAACTTTCTACTAGTTTCATTTACAAGTTGGCTTACATTTGCCAGGTCCAAGTAATTAGACTGTATGTAACCTGTTACTAAGAATACCTTGGGTGTGAATTACAGTATAAAAAAAGCTATTCCCAGGAATGTACATGACTAGAAAAGGAGCTGGGATGGATGTGTAGTTTAGAGTCAAGGATAATAGGCGGACAGCCTAATGCGGCACAGATGTAAATGGAAACATTAAAAGACTCAGAAAGGCCTCCAAAGTACCATGGCATTATATTGTAGATCTGTGGAACAACATGTAGAAGAACCATTGTATGTGGCATGGAAGAGCTGTTTATCTTCACTAGTAGGTGAAATGCTCACACTAGTGAGAGAAAGCCTTCATCAAAATTTAGAATTTTCTATAGAATACTATGGGCTAGGCACTAGGGAAGGTAGAAGGTACAAGAAATGGTTGTTGGCACTGTGAGTCACCAGCGTGCATAAGCAAACACTGCGAATAAAGGAAAAGGCGGCCAATTCATAGTGTAGAGCAGAGATCACTTCCTGGTTCCTGTTTAAACTTGCCCATTGTCAAGCTTGGGTTTTAAATATCCGGGCCATGGTGTTAGTGAAGAGTGTAATCCACCAGTGCCAGCTTGCCCTCTCATTAAGAGTCTTCCATTCTGGGGTGGCCAGGTGGTTCAGTGAGTAAGAGCACCGGCCCCAGAGTCGGGATACCTGGGATCGAATCCGGGCTTAGTTACTTATCACCACATCCAGAAATAACAGGCCATGTAACATTGAGCAAGTTACTTAACCCCAGTTGCTTTAAAAAAAAAAAAAGTCTTCCATTCCTCTTGTGGAGATATTTTGGAGAATGCATTTACTAGAAGCCTGTATTGTTTGGTCTTTTCTTCTTTTTCTAGGTTTGGGTTTGCTCACTTTTATAAGTGAATAGGATTTATATGACTTTTAGAATTGATAGAGGAAAGATGTTAACCCCTATTTCCCTTCCCACTAAATAGAGTGTCCGTCATTTGGCCCTGTACCTCCTTATTTGGAACAACCAAGGAGCAGGAAGTTAACCATGAATGTTTGGATAGTGTAGGGTTCTTTAGCATGTTGATGAATTCCATGTAATCTGTAACATGTATCTATGTAATGTCTTACCCAGAGGTGTGGTTACTTTTTCTCAACATTCTTGGAATTTGTAAGGAAGGTACTGACTCAGTCTATGCCCATCCTGTACATTTCTCAATCTTGAACTTTAGGAATTCTGACTTATTTGTTGTTTATGTTGATTTTTTTTTTAGGAGCCTCAATTTAAGAATAAGGTGATAGGAGAAAATGATATTACGTTACACTGTGTTGACCAAATTTATGGAGGTAAGTGTGTGTGGAGTTTTAAGACATCACACACAAGCAGATCTTGAAAATCTGTTCAGCATGCAGTGTCAGCTCCATGTTCAGTAATAACTTTGGCCATTTAGAGTGCCAGAGAATCATGGAAGGGACCTCTGAGACCATCTAGTCTACCTCATTCATTCTAAAAATGATGAATGAAGCAGAGGTAGGGGTTGAAGTGACTGACCCAGAGTCACACAGCTAGTTTGTGTCTGACATAGGATTTGAGCCCAGATCTTTTTTTGAAAAAATTTATTTTTAGTATTCAACATTCACTTCCATAAGTTTTTAATTTTCTCCCCCTCCTTCCCCAAGAGGACATTCAATATGATATGGCTCTACACATACAATCCTATTAAACACATTTTCACATTAGTTATGTTGCATAGAAGAATTATAATGAATGGGAGAGACCATGGGAAAGAAAAAACAAAATAAAAAAGAAAATAGTCTGCTTTGTTCTGCATTCTCACTCCATGACATTTATCATCATGAGTCCTTTGGGATTGTTTTAGATCCTTGCATTGCTGGAAAGGGCTAAGTCTATCAAAATCAGTCATTGCACACTGTGGCTCTTTCTTTGTGAACAGTGTTTTTCTGGTTCTGTTCACTTCATTCAGCATCAGTTCATATAAATCTTTCCAGGATTTTCTGAAGTCTGCCTATTCATCATTTCTTATAGCACAATAGTATTCCATTGTATTCATATACCACAACTTGTTCAACCATTCCCACTTGATGGGCATCCACTCAGTTTTCAGTTCTTGGCCCCCATAATGAAGAGCTGCTATAAATATTTTTGCACATGTGGGTCCTTTTCCCATTTTTATGATCTCGTTGGGATACAGCCCTAGAAGCCATATTGCTGGGTCAAAGGGTATGCACATTTTTATAGCCCTTTGGGCATAGCTCCAAATTGCTCTCCAGAATGGTTGGATCAGCTCACAACTCCACCAGCAATGGATCAGTGTTTCAACTTTCCTACATCCTCTCCAACATTTATCATTTTCCTGTTTTGTGTTGTTAGCCAATCTGATAGGTGTGATGTGTGAACCCAGATTTTTTTTTAGTCCAAGTCCAGTGACCTGTCAAATACTTCACCAGTACTGCCTCTCTATCCTTTTTAAATTGAGGGACAGAACTCACTTAATTCCAAATCCACCATACTCTGAATTGATGCATCTTCTCCCAGTGTCAAAGAGAACTTGCCTAGGCAGTCTTAGGCTTCTTTTCTTCCTGCTGTCCATGATATGAATCTCACTCAGAGTTTAACCAGTTTAGAGCTGTGGAATTCATCAGACACTTACTGTGATTCTAGTATGCTAGGTTATAACAAAGGAAATAGAACACAGAACTTGTGTTTGTGCCCAGAAAAAAAGCCTGTTGTTGTTCAATCATTTCACTTGTGTTTGACCCTTCGTGACACCATTTGGGGTTTTCTTGGCAGAGATGCTGCAGTGGGTGTGCCATATTCTTCTCCAGCTCATTTTACAGATGAGGAACTGAGGCAAATGGGATTAAGTGACCTCCCCAGGGTCACATGGCTAGTAAGCTTCTGAGGCTAGGTTTGAACTCAGGAAGATGAGTCTTCCTTGACTCCAGGCATGGTATTCTATCTGCTGTACCACCTAGGAAATGGCAAACCACTCTAGTATCTCTGCCAAGAAAACCCCAAATGGGTTCATGAAGAGTTGAACATGACTGAGACTCCTCATCAAAAATGAGGAAATAGATATTCATGCATTCCCTCCACTCTAGAACCATGATCCCTCTGTTGGTCAGTTTTCCCCTGGTGATCTCTTTCCTTAATAATTTTTAGTTTTAAGATCTTGGTGTCTTGAAATCAGTGAAGTTTAGTTCTCCTGAGAGTCATCAACTTATTCCATTGCTGGCGTTGTGTGCAGAATGAAGAAATATGACTGCTCAGGGATCCCGGCACGAGTGAAACTCTTGCTCAGTGGCATCATCTTAGAGAACAAGCACTGTTTTTACTCTCACTGCCTTGATTCTTCAAACATTAGCTTATTACCCTTGTACCTTTGTAACCCAATTTTCTTTTCTTATCTTATTTACTGACTTGGACTTTTTTTCCTGTAGTGTTTGATGAGAAAAAAAAACCATTGTTTGGACAACTGAAGAAATACCCTGAAAAGCTCATCATCCACTGCAAAGACCTCCGAGTATTTCACTTCTGCCTGAGGTACACAAAGGAAGAGGAAGTTAAAAGGGTAACTGTTTGCATATGTTTGGGGAATTTATTTCCCTTTAGATTTTCCCCCTTGGAATCCTGGGAGGGAATGGGTTGTTTTGCTTATATTTCAAAAAAGGGGGAAAAAGAGTAGCTCGTCCAGACAATTTTTTTTAACATGATTCAATGATGCATTATTGCATTTAGGCTGTACTCAAAATGCAATTAAGCCAGCCTATGCATTTTCAGAGAGTATACTGCCAACTTTGGAGGGCCTTCATTCTTTCAGGTCTTGCTTTCCAGTTCTTCACCAGGCAGAGGAATGGAAAGTTAGAGTAGCTCTCTGGGAAGGCAGTTAGAGGCACTGCAGGTGGGGTTGACTAAAGAGAGAAGGCCTGCAGCAATCCACCTCCCAACTGTTGGCTTCTCAGCCAGAAGTTGATGGGTCTATGATCTTGATGCCTTGGGAAAAGCAAAAATGAAATCTTGAAAGGAAGTGTTTGAGGTGAGAAAGAGAGTACTATAGGTTCATTGAGGGAAGCTGAATCTTACAGAGAGGACTGTGTGTTTGGAGAATCAGTGTCCAGGGCCAGAGAAAAGTGATGTGACACGAACTGGTGAATTAAAAAGATGAGTGCAACCATTTTACTTTAATCACTGTCCCTGTACTTTTTCACTTAGCAAGATGTAGAACATATGGTGAGACTTTTTTCTCATATTAAACTCTTCAGTAGAAATTTGATAATTCAGTTTGCTTGCTTGCTTTCTCTGGCAAATAATATTTATATGTTGTCCCAGCTCTTTAATTGTTTGCGGATTAGTATGATACCCAAGTTTGGCTAGATTTGTCTTAATCTCACACTAACTTCTGTAGTCAGCTCTGTTGTCTATACTTAGTAGACAGTAGGGAGTTTGGGAGTAAGCTTAAATACTGGATATCCCCAGGTAGCCCCAGAAAATCATTATAATAAGTAGCTTCAAAGTGCTTTCCCAACAGGCAGTAAGACGGATTGACTTGACTTTGCGGAAGGTTAATTAACCTCCTTTTGCCTTCATTTGCTCATCTGTAAACTGAGAACGATAATAGCGCTTACCTCACAAGATTGTTAGACCCTGGGATAGTTTAGGTAAAGCACTATAAAAATGCTAGCTGCCGTTATTGTGGTTCTTGTCATTGCTTGAAGTCACTTGGGTAGTAAGTGTCTGAATAAAATTTGAACCTGACCCCCTTAATTCTAGTGCCTTCTCTCCATGAATTATTTCCAGTTAATCTGGTGTATATGGGCTGTCTGTACAGAGTTGTTTGCATGTTATCTTCCCCGTTAGACTTTGAGCTCCCTGAGAGCAGGGACTGACCTTTCTTTGTATTCTCAGAATGTAGCTCAGTGCCCGGTTTATAGAAGGCACTTAATAAAGGTTTATTGACTGAGTGCAGAGCCAGATGGCTCTGAGAACTGTCCTCAAAGCTTGGGCTTATGTGGCTAACTGAGTAGCATAGGGGGCCATGGGCTGTCTGTCTTAAAATGTTTCTAGCCCTATTCAAAAACGATGAGCTTTTCTTCCCTGAGATTTTCCTAGACAAAATTTAACTCTACTTAATAACTTGATGGTGGTTAATTTTTTTCTAGATTGTCAGTGGCATAATTCATCATACCCAGGCTCCTAAGCTACTTAAACGATTGTTTCTATTTTCCTATGCAAGTGCTAAACAAAATAATACAGGTATGTGATTTCTACTTTCTTTTTTTTTTTCTTTTTGAGAGTGAACAACATTTTTCTTCTACTGTCCCCAAAACAGGCTTGGTGTGAAAAACACCTAATTACCACAAGTTAGGCCTTTGCTATAGTATATTGGTACTTAATTAACAGATTTTGTGCCATGGACCCCTTTGAAGTCTGGTAAAATTCTTCTCAAAGTAACATTTAAAATGTATAAAATACAATGCATAGGATTACAAAGGAAACCAACTATATTGAAATATAGTTATCACGATATTTTTTAGAAGAGATGTTCATGGACCCCAGGTTACACTTATACTAGTGTTTTTCTGAAAAGGGGAGCCAAAACAAAGAAATTTTGGAAGTCAAAGATGACAGATCTTTAACTCAGAATCTAGTTCTCCTGAGAGCAATCAACCTATTTTCCTTTTTTTTTTTTTCAGAATTTATTTATTTATTTTTAGTTTTCAGCATTCATTTCCACAAGATTTTGAGTTCCAAATTTTCTCCCCATCTCTCCCCTACCCCAAGCAAGCATACTGATTATTTCTTCCCCCAATCTGCCCTCTCATATTACCCCCCCATCTCTCCCCTTCCCCCTTACTTTCTTGTAGGGCAAGATGAATTTCTATACCCCATTACCTGTATATCTTATTTCCTGGTTGCATGGAGAACAGTTTTTTAACATTTGTTTTTAAAACTTCAAGTTCTAGATTCTCTCCCTTCTTCCCTCCTCACCCATTCCCACTGAAAAGACAAGCAGTTCAGTATAGGTTATACACGTGTAGTTATGCAAAACATTTCCCTAGCAGTCATGCCCTATCCCACTCCCCATTTATTCTGTTTTCTCCCTTGATCACTTTCTTTTTGAAAGCGTGTGCCTCTGACTACCCCTTCCCCCAATCTGCCCTTCCTTTTGTCATCCCCCCCTCTTATTCCCTTCCCCCCTACTCTCCTGTAGGGTAAAATACCCAGTTGAGTGTGTATGTTATTCCCTCCTTAAGCCGAATTCAGTGAGAGTAAGGTAATCAGCCTGTTTTCTTGCTGGTGTTGTGGTCAACAAAATGAGGAGCCGTGACTTCCCGGCAGCCTGAGACTTCAGCTGGAAACATGCTTTGAGCCCTTGTCCAAAGTGATGGAGAAGGCAAGCACTGCTAACTATCGTCCCATTCTTTTTGTTTTCTCTCTTTGGCACCGAGATCAGCCCCTTTGCCATGCTTTCTTTGTCCTGAGCTGCCTTGCTTTCCAATGGCCCCGTAGGCTTTTCAGACTTATGTCAGGAAAGTGGCATACGGAATGATGTGGGAGTTTCCAAAGGCACTTAAAGGGCCTTCTAGAATGCAGTAGTATGTGCTCTTGTGTCATATTTGGGCCCTGAAGTATTCTGATTAGTCAGATATTCTGGGTACTAGACAGTTGTCACATGTATTATGTATGCTATGACCAGTTTTCATAGAATTAAACTACAAACTTCAGTCTGAATGACCCAGATTCAGGTCCCACCTCTGACACATACTGACTGGGTGAACTCTGGCCTCTCACTTTGAAGTGTCAACTTGTGTTAAAAGAGGGAGCTTCTTTCATTTCCAGGGAAATCCCTATAAGTTGCAGAACAATTGCTAGTCACTGATAAAATTGCGGAACTGAACCCAAAACACACACAGACACACGCACATACATGTACACACATTAATATTTAACAACCAGCTCTGAGGAAAAATTGATGTGACACACTTTAAACTTTGCTCTGCATGATTAACACTTTCTCCTTCACTTTCTTAAGCCTAGGCTATTAGCAAAACAATAAATCAAGCCCAGGTCTGTAGCATTTGCTGATTTTTCTTGTAATATAAATGTTCACAGAGAAAATTTAATAATTGACTCTTGTGAGGTGGTTTGAGCTTGCTGTAGTACACCCTGGCACACTTCCACCAAAACTGTGTTGAATATCACTTAATTTGGTTTTGTTTCAGAAAACAGTCAAGGATTACAAAGTGCTTTAGAGTTATTCTTATAAGTGCCAGTTAATATGATAATGTAAATGTATGGAACAAAGTTTGTTTTAATATGAAAATAGTTATATGGGAGATGCTAATTACTTCTCAATTATTGTAATTAATTGGAAAGTTTGCTAGTTGAGAAATTATGCTCTACTTGAATTAATTCTGTGCCCTTCTTGGCTTTATTTTAATTTTCTGTCTTGATTCCTGGAATTTGGACACAATCTGTGAATATTTCTCTCCTAGCCAGTTTTTAACTTTCTCTCCACCCTAACATATGTTGATCAGCATGCCAAGAACCTTACCCCAATTGACCCTGCCCATTTTATTCATCTGTACTAACTTACATCCCTCAGCTAGAAGGACCAGAATCTTCTCTAACAGTTTTTATGCCTACCTTTCTCCTCCCTCAACCTCCACTCTCATTGAAGACTTTTATACAAATGAATGTTAAATTTAGCAGCTAATTTAACTAATTTTAAGTTAGAAATCAAATATGTAGGAATTTGAAGAGATGGGAATTTTGTAATCTGGACCATTGGTGTCAAACTCAAATAGAAACAGATCACTGCCCTGCCTACTGACTTAGAAAAATGCAACATTATCTGTGTTGCATTGTATTTGTATTTATTTTGTTAATTCCCAATCACATTTGAATCTAGTTCTGTGCACTCCTTGACACATGCTGACTGAGTTTGACACCTCTGGTCTGGACAACCTGTTGCAACCATTATTTGCCCTAATAATTCATCAATGTGTTTCATTGAGACTCCCCAAAAGCTTCATTATGCTTCTAGAGAAAGACTTGCCTCTCTGGAAACTAACTGTGGAACCTGAATGACATAGTCTTTGAGACCTTAGTAAGTTTCACTTTACTGACTTGGGCAAGTTGAAGGAAGCTACTGTCTTGATTCAGTTCAAGCCAGAGAGGAAGACTTTGGGGTTTTTTTTTTTTTTTTGATTTGGGGTTTTTTTTGGCACATATTATTCTGTGGACATTTTATTTATGCTTATGCCCTAAGGTTATTCAAAATGGAGGGCACAGATTTTATCAGACAGGTAATCTTCAGTAGCCTCTTTATTTTTAGATATGCAGTGATAGACATTTGAACCAAATGGTTCACTGCGGTTTGAGTAAAACATCCGAGACTATCTTGGCAAGTGTCCTTGCCTGCCTGTGGTCACAGCCAGATACTTCTCTCTCTTCTAGCTCCTTTCTCACGACTCACAGGTTGGAGCAGACGTCAGGTGAGGCAGAGAGATAATCATCTGTTGCCTCACTATCTTCATGGCTGCTTTCTTCTTCCCATCCCCAGGAATCTTGATTTCCCCTCCAGGGGAATGACACATGCTATTGTATGACTACTAGCTGCTGTTAAACTAGAAAATTCTCTTTTGGTGGCCGTCTTGTCTTCAAGGGTGGTTTACACTAAAAAATTTGACACTTGCCCAAAATCAGCCTTGTGTCTTTCTGTACATTGTGGTAAGGCTAAAAAATGCATTTATTTTTTTAGTGTGTTTGCCAAACCTTTCTTCAGAGTTTAATGCCTTTTTGAGGAGCTAAATTATTGTGAAATCTGGCTAAAAATGTAGCTGGGTGTGGGGCTTTGTGAAAAATAGTAATCAAAATATCTTTGTGTCATGTGAAATGACAGTCATTTGTTAATGAAGAAAATACGATAAAATTTTTGCTTTTTTGATTTGGACCTGACTTCTTCATTGGTATAGGAACTGACTCCCTGGTGTGAAAATTGCTTTCATCAGTGCAGCTCCACTGTAATTTACAGTCTTGGAGAATTGCCCAGACCACTAAGAGAGTGAATGACTTACTCTTGGTCACACAGCTTTGTATGTATCACATGTAGTACTTGAACCAAGGTCTTCCAAATTCCTTGGTCACCCTTTAGGTAAAATTAGGAGTAAGAAATGAATGATTTTATAAAAATTAAGTGTATTAAATTTGATTGATGTGGGTACACAAAAAAGGGAAAGAATCTTCAATCTGAGATTCCCCTTTCACAAAACTACAATATGAGTGCTTCATGAAAATCTCATTTTAATCCCTTTATTTTTGTTTTGTTAGCCACAGGCCCCCCACACCAAACTGTGATGTTTGACACGATTAAGGATTGGCATTGGGAGTTGGAGCGAACGAAAGGAAACATAAAATACAAAGCAGTGAGTGCCAATGAAGGCTATAAAGTCTGTGAAAAGTAAGGTTTTAATATTGTGCTTTTTAAAAGTAAACTTGAAAGTGCCAAAAGGTGTTATTGTGTAGACTTTGAAATTGTGCTATACAAAATTCAAATGTACATCTTTTTTTTTTGCTTTTTGGAGGGGGAAAGTAGGGCAATTGGGGGTAAGTGACTTGACCAAGGTCACATGGCTAGTTTTGTGTTAAGTGTCTGAGGCCACATTTGAACTCAGGTCCTCCTGATTCCAGGGCCCGTGCTCTATTCACTGTGCCACCTAGCCACCCCCAGACGTACAGCTTCTTTTTTTTTCTTTCTTTTTTTTTTTTT
>NW_027185665.1:2334824-2371722 GCF_028583685.1 Petaurus breviceps papuanus
TGGGTGTGGTGCTGAGTATCTGAGCCCGGATTTGATCCAGGTCATCCTGACACTGGAGCCTGTGCTCTCACTCTCTGAGCCACCTGGCCACCCCTAAGCAATTGGGGTTAAGTAACTTGCTCAAGGTTACACGGCCAGTTATTTCTGGGTGTGGTGCTGAGTATCTGAGCCCGGATTTGATCTAGGTCATCCCGACACTGGAGCCAGTGCTCTTACTCGCTGAGCCACCTGGCTGCCCCCAGCTTCTTTTACCTTGGAGTGGGAATTATGCTTTTTAGGAACTCAACACCTATTAGAAACTTAATTCTTGATGCTTATTTGAAAGAGAGTCTTCCGGGTTCTGCTGTCAGTGTCTCCTGAAATCCCCATGTTTTCATAGTGTTTTGTGATCAGTTAAATAGTCTCCCCCTGCCCAAAGAGGTTTTCCCAACAAGTAGACCTGTTAAACAGTAGATTCTGTCAGGTCTTGTAGTCAGCTGCCATCCTGAACCATGACCTTTTCTAGAGCAGGCCATAAATGTATTCAGTGGAGTTTGAACCTAACACGCCTCATTGTTTTCATCCCAATTTCATGCTCCAAACCTCTTCAGTTGAGTAGCTTGATGGTAAAATTTTCAAAGTAACTTTATCCTCGAGTCTAGCACACATGAAAACATAGCATCTGTAATAATTGACAATGAATATGGCTTAATATAGTAAGTAAATGCTGACAAAAGGGGATTTTCCTCATGTTTGTTCTTCATTTGGCCAGACAAATCTTTAAGGAACGGTTGAAGTGAACCAAGAATAAAAGCAGTAAAGAAAAATGGTCAAGTCATCAAATTATTATTGCTTAAGACTTAGGTCCCATGTCTCTTGAATAGATATGGCAAGCCTAATTTAGCATGCCCTTTTCCAGGATTCCTCTATAGCAGGAATTTTTACCTTGGTATTTATGTCTATGATTTTCCTAATATTTCTATGATAAGAGGCTGTGCCTTTGGTTAGAACATTGTACTTGAAATTGGGAATTCCATAGTGCAAATCAGGTTTCAAACACTAACTGTTAACTCTGGGCAAGTCACTTAACCTCTCTGGGGATAGCATCCACTTCCCAGGGTCGTTGTGAGGCTAAAAATTATGTATTTATAAAGCACTTTGCAAACTTTAAAGCACTCTATAAGAACCAGCTTTTATTAATATAGTTGGTTTCTTTTGTAATCCTGTATATTTTTTATGCATTTAAAGACATTATTCTGAGGAGTCCATAGTTTTCACCACACTGCCAGAGGGGTCTATTTCATTAAAAAGTTAAGAACCACTACATAATGACTCAGACAAGTTCTCTGTTCTCTAGACCAGGGCTTCTTAAACTTTTTCCACTCCAGACCCCTTCAGCACTTCTTAAACTGTGGATCATGACCGCAGATGGGGTTTCAACCCACAGTTTAAGAAGCACTGGTAGACAGATTGCCCAAATAGCTTGACTCCTAAAAGAAATCATACTTACGTCAGTTTTCCTTCCACTACCCTTTTTAAACATTGCGTACTCATTTATTAATTAGGTAACCTAGCCTTAAACATTTATGGCCCTCTGAGTGTATTATTATCTCTCTGAGCCTCAATTTTCTCATCTATAAAATGGGCACAATAATAGCACTACCTCATAGAGTTGTTGCAGGGATCAAATGAGATAATATACTTTCACAGTTTAAAGTGCTATAGAAATGTTAGCTACTGTTATTATTATTCCTAAAGCACATCTGTCCTGTATTAGAATCTTCTGAAGGCATTCCCAGTTTGATAGCTGCTGCAAGAACCTTCTGCTTCACATTCAGAGAATGTTAGATAAGTCCATAGATTATTAGATAAATAGAAGGGATTAATAGTGAGTTATTCACCTGTTAAGATGTTGCACTTTGTCACAAATTATCCTTAGATAATCATGTCAAAGACAGTCACTGGGTCAGGGAGGTCGCAGATGTGAGTGAGCGATGGTGTTCATGTTCCTGTGTGCATCAATCAGCTCATAACAGCTAACATTTAAAGTGGCATTTTAATGTTTGCAAAGTGTTCTACAGATATGATCTCATTTTATCCCCCAACAACCCATGGTTGTTACAGCTTGACAAATTATACCTTATAGCTCTTTCCCAAAGTAGGTAACACCCTAAGGAGAATTTCTTTCATTGACTAAAAAATGATATATTTACTTATAGTTACAAATTCAGCCACCTAGAGTTCCATAACTTCTATTTTCTGGCAGATTCCCATCCAGGACAAGAAAAGGGCATGTCAGGTCCTTATGCCCTCCTGGGAAGCTCCTGGAACAAAATCATCCAAAATTCGTACCAGTAACACCTTAGTGTATACTTATAAATTTGGAGTCCCTGAAATGAAAACACTATGGGTTTTGGGTAATTTTTTGAGAATATCCTGGTTTATTTCTCTAGCTGCCAGATTTTTTCTGACTTTTCTAACCTCAGGTAGAAGCTTGAAGGGAAATTTTGAAACATTTCTGTTGGAGATAACTTTAGTGGGCTTGCCAGTAAGTGAACAGTGCAAATGTTGGCACTTAACAAAGAGCCTACTCTCCACTCCGAATGGAATTCTCCCTACTTGCCTCATGGTTACATTTTTCTTCATGCCACTGGGTAATTTTAGTTTCTTCTCTTGAAGAAAGGGGCTTTTTAAGAGAGAGAAGCAAAGAGCTGCTTTGTTGGGAACCAGGGTTGCTTCTTAGGACTGGGCTTCATACCTGGTTCCATTTAAATCTACTTCATGGCTTTCTGTATAGCATTTAGTTTGTAGATATTTAATAAATAATCATTTAATGTGAGACATTTTTAAAATTTAGCCCAGTAAAGGCCTGCCTCGTTTAACTATATTATACTATATTTAACTATATAATAAAAATATTAACTATATATATAACTATATTTCTGAAAATCTAGTGTTTGGGACTAGTTGACACATTTGCTATATAGTAGTTGGTAGGGAAAAAGGGATATACTGCTACTTAGAAGGTCTTTGAATTCTGGTATAGGGACAGGTATAGAGATCTCTGGTTCCATTGGTTCAGGGACTTCCTGGTGAGGAAACACTTTCTACCAATGCAGATCATCATCTTCTTGGCAACTTAAAGTCTTAGAGAGTTGCTTAGAGCATTCAGAGGTGAAATGGCTTGCCCAGGATCACACAGCCAGTATGTGTCAGAAGTGGGACTTGAATCCAGGTCTGTTAGGTTCCAAGACTGGCCCTCAATCTATTACTCATGTCGTCCCTCTTCAAGATACAGTTTGTTAGGTGCTGGGGATGCAGCAACAAAAATTAAAGTCTTTGTAATGTAACAGAAAACATGTGTTTATGTACACATATCACTAAATACAGGATAACTGAAAGTGAGAAAGGGCATGTTAACAGCTGTGGTGTGGCAGTAATGAGTGGAGTCCTAATGTGGCAGTTTGGAAGACTAGATTCATCAGCCATCACTGATTCTCTGTTAGCCCCAATTTCCTCATCTTTGAAAGTGTAGAAATAACAGTGCCTGCCTCACAGGGTTGTTAGTAGGATCAATGAGATGACACAAAGTGCTTTGCAGAAATTATGAAGTACTGTCTGAAGGTGAACTCTTCACTGGACTGGATTATTAGGGAAACCTTCCCAGATGAGGCGATGCCTGAAATGAGCCCTGAGGTAGGCTAGTAAGTCTTCAGTCAGAGGGACAGGAGGGCGTGCAGTCCAGTGCAGCCTGGGCAAAGGCAGAGGCAGGAGGTAGAGGGCTATGCTTAGGAAATACCTATTAACTCACTTTGGCTGGAACAGAAAGCTTGTCAGAGAGAGTGATAGGACATCAATCTAGAAGGTAATCTAGAGCAAGATGATTGTTGTTCAGTCGTGTCCCATTCGTTATGACTCTACTTGGGGTTTTCTTGACAAAGATACTACGGTGGTTTGCCATTTCCTTCTCCAAGTCATTTTACAGTTGAGGAAACGGAGGCAAATAGGGTTAAGTAACTTGCCCAGGGTGACACAGTAGTGTAAGCTTTTGAGGCCAGATTTGAACTCAGGGAAATGAGTCTTCTTTACTCCAGGCCCAGCACTCTATGGCACTGTGTAATAGCTGGAAGTGGGCAAGATTGGACATTTCCGAATAACAGCCTGAGAAATTTGCTTTGTATCTGAGATGTAATAAGGCTCTTCAGCAGAGTTTTGTTTGTTTGTTTTTTAATAGGGGAGTGATGTCGTCTGGTCTGTGTTTTGGAAGTTCTTAACACAGCAGCTGTATGAAAGATGGAGTGGGGAGGGTAGAGACTTGGGCTAGGGAAGCCATTGTCCTAGGGAGAGTGGTCTTGTGAGCTGAGAGAACAGGCTGTGGAAGCAAGAGATCCGCAAGGCTTGGCACCTGACTGCGTAAGGAGGTCAGGAAGAGGGAAGAGTCAAGGATGCCTCTGAGTCAGTATCTCTTTGTCTAGCCTCATTGTCTGCCCTGAAATCATCCATTGGCACCAGCTGCCAGTGGTGCATTTTAAGCAGGGTGGCCCGGAACATCTCAGACTCAACATGTCCAAAACAGAGCTTCTCTTTCCTTCCAAACCCACCCTTCACCCTAAATTCCTTATTTCTGTTAAAGGCACCACCCTTCTCCCATGTTACTAACCTTGCCATTATACTCAACTCCTTATTCGCCCCACCTATTGAGTGTGTTGCCAAATGTGGCCATTTTTGTAACCCTGGGCAAATCATTTAACCTGTCAGTGTTCCAGGCTAGGGGTCATCCAACTTTGATCTGAGGATCAAAGTAGGCCTTCTTCCTGTTTTTGTACAAACCTGTGAGCTAAAAGTAGTTTTTATGTTTTAAAATGCTACAAAAATTTGTTTAAAAAATGTAAAAACCTTAGCTCCTACATTGTACAAAAACAGGAAGCAGGCCACATTTGACCCACAGGCTATAGTTTGCTGATCACTGCTCTAGACAAGTCTCTAAGATCTTAAGTTGAAGAGAATGTGCTGACCAATCAAAAAACATTTATTAAATGCCTACTATGCACAGTCTGTATGTTAAGTGCCAAGGACACAAAAAGAAGCAAAGACAGCCCCTCCCTTGGAGGAATTTACAGTATAACGGGGGAGATAACATGCAAACAAATAGTAAAAGGCAATCTATATACAGGATAAATGGGAAATAATTAACAGAGAAGAGGCACTAGGTTTAAGAGGGGTTGGGAAAGGAAGGCTTCCTATAAAAAGAGGTATTTGAGATTAAAGAATGTCAGAGAGGCAAATTGAGGAGGGAGAATGTTCGAGGCATGAGGGACAGCTAGAAAAAATTCCAGGAGCCAAGAGGTGGAGTGTCTTGTTTGTGGAACAGCTAGGAGACCAGCATCACGGAATGGAAGCGTACTTGTTAGGGGGTAAAGTAGAAGACTAGAATGGTAGGAGGGGGCCAGGTTTTGAATACTAATCACAGCATTGACAGAGGAAAGCTTCCTTACCTAAGAGTCTCCTCCTCCTCTGAAATCCAGGCCTTCTTCCATTCCTTAATATCATAGGATTTTGGAATTGAAAGGAACATCAGAAAACCCTTCCACTCTCATTTTACAGGTGAAGAAACAGGGCCAAAGAAGTAGAGAAGTTTTTGAGATTGTGCAGCTAGTTTTTGGCACCCGTGGGGTTAGAGTCCTCATCTTGTGACTTCCTGTTGAGTGAGTGCTCTCTCTCTACTGAGAGAGAGAGAGAGAGAGAATATGGGAGGTACTTGTCATTAATCATGGAAATACTGTCCTTCGTCCTGAGCTGTGCCTGAATTTCTTTGTTTTAGAATCTCAGCTTTCTGATTTAATTAACACCAGTCTTTGGTGGTAGAATGATTTCTTTTTTCCCTACAGACTGCCAGCCTTCTTTGTTATTCCTGTTTCTCTTCCTGAAGAGGATATCTCATGTTTTCAAGGACGAGGTATACCTGTAAGTAACTGTAGAAACCTAAATACCCTGAAAGCCGAATGCTCCTATCATTTGCCTTTAAATATGTATTTTTTTTATTTGTCACTTGCAGAAAAATTAACTTATTTAAAGCTCTAGGTTTATATCTCTAATACTTAGTAGTTTGTCCTCATTCCAACAGAGATCTGGAAATATCTTGGGGATTCCCCAGAGGTAGTAGAAGCTAATGCTTCTAAAAAAGGAGGCTGATACAGCCTGGCCTGAGACTTTCTTCACAAAACTTTACCCCAGTTTTACTGCAAAAACTTCTTAAGAAAGTTATCTCTGATGCAATACTGATTGTGTGACCCTGGGCAAGTAACTTAACCTCTGAGGGTTCAGAGTAACTTTGAAAAACTATAATTGCAGAAAAGATGCCGATCTAATGTTCCTAACATCTACCTCCACCAAATATTTAGTCTTGTTTAAAGACAGAATAATTTTTGGTCTTCTGAAATGATTTCTGTAAGTGTAGGGGAATCCCTGGAGAGTCAGTAGTATATTTTTCATAAGAGAGTGGCATGCAGAGCTTTTTTTTTCTTGCATTCCAAATCCTTATCACGCAGGAAGTATATTTAATGATAAAAGAAGGCAAGACTCCAGAAACCACTCCTAATTTTCAAATTTCTCCTGCCTTTGGGGAGTTATTGAGAAAAGAATATGAATAAATTCTATGCTATAGGGAACTTGCTGGTCCACTGAAAAAGCATCTTTGTCTCATTGAAATTACAGCAGTATCCCCTATGTGAGTTTGAATGTCTGGCTGGTCTGATGGGTAGTTGTGTATGTGATCCTTGGTAGAATATTCTTTTTCTTTCTCTAGATTTGGTGTTGGTCTTGCCATAATGGTTGTGCCCTTCTGAAAATGTCAGCTTTCCCCAAAGAACAGGATGACTCCATTTTACAAATACAAAAAGCCTTCTTGGATGGGTCAGTAATTTTTGCATTTATATTCTTTTTTTTCCTTCTAAGTGACTTCTTTAAAAATAAAAATGCATATGCTTAGTCATAGTAGTCTTCAGAAACATAAATACTAATACCTGATAAAACATTGATTTCCTCCAATTGGCTGATGTCCTTTTACTGTAAATTACCTTGTTTCATGTTTATGGAACTAATTTTTTTTGAGTGCTTATGCTTGTTATTATTAGTCTTCAGATATATTCATTTTTGCCAACCTGCTGATATCCTCTTACTAAAGGGACTTTGAGCTTTAAATACTTATAGATTACTTTGATTCATGTTTCCTCTTCTAATCTCTTGATATTTTTTGATATCTAGAATTTACAAGACCATCCACAAGCCACCTTATGAAAATTTAAAAACTGAAGAACTGTCAAATACCTTCATATCGCTACAGGAAATCCAGACTTCATACTCTAAATTTAAACAGCTCTTCCTAATAGGTGAGAAGTACACAACTAAAATAATTTCTTCAAATGGGGAAAGAAATTCTAAATGGGTCACATGATGGATGGTACTTTTTCCTTACTCTGTGGTAGCATTAACTGCTTCTTGCCATCAGGATTGACAAATGTGTAGAAGAGAGTTCTCTGATTTAGGCCTCCTGTTGACTTACTGTATTTTAGTCTCAGATTCTTCCACTTCAGTTTTGAGGGTCTATTTTTGGTCTTTATAGAGTAAAAAAGTTTCTTAGGGATAGGGAATATGTCTCAATTCTTTATATTCCCATTATAGACCCAGGCATTAAATAATAAAATTTAATCAATAAAAATATCAAATATTAAATAATGAAATATTATTTTAAATCCCTCAATAAAAGTCACATGGTTGCTACTACCTTTGGTTAGGTTGGCGAGGGAGGTCATCAGAAAAGTATGATAGACATCTTGACACCCCACTTTTGAAAGATTCCCTGATCCTGAATAAGTTGTGATACAGTAATGAGATGTTCTGTACCATAATCAATGATGAATACATGTTGTCTCCCAATTAGATTGTAAACTTCTTGAGGGAAGAGACTGTCTTTTTCCATTTTTTGTATCTCCAGGGCTTAGCAGTGCTCTGGCACATAGTAGGCATTTAATAATTGTTGATTAACTGATTGATTCTCCCTGACAAAGAAACATACTGTGGGCCGAGCCAGCTAGGCTTACTTCCTAGATGATCCAGGTGAGCTTCAGTGGGAATGGAGTTTTTCATTGGTTATTTTTGCCTTTATTTGGCATGAACAGGCACACATTTGCTCTATCTAAATCTATGTGTTAATTTATTGGATTTTTTTGCTTACTTTTGCTTTTCTTTGTCACATGTGGATTTAATCTGAAGGGAGGAGGGATGGGAAGTAATTGTGGTATAAGGACAGAAGATATCAATAAAACATATTTAAAAATATGTGTATTACAAACAAAACCAATACAAGTAAGATTTGAAGAAAAGCAGAAAGCTGGGAAACAATTTTTACAGCAAGTGCCCCTGATAAAGGCCTCATTTCTCAAATATATAGAAAACTGAGCCATATAAGAATACAAGTCATTTCCCAGTTCATAAAATGTTCAAAAGTTATGAACAGCAAGTTTTCAGATGAAATCAAAACTATCTCTAATTATATGGAAAAGTGCTCTGAATCACTGTTAATTAGAGAAATGCAGATTTGTACCTTGCACCTATCAGAGTGGCTTAATATGACAGAAAAAGAAAATGATAAATGTTGGAGAGGATGTGGAAAAATTGGGACCTTGATACACAGCTGGTGTTGTGAACACCTCCAACCTGGAGAGCAATTTGGAACTATTCCTGAAAGGCAGTCAAACTATGCATACCCTTTGATCCAGCAATACCACTACTAGGTCTATATCCCAACAGAATCCTGCATATGTTATCTTTTCTTACTCCCAAATAAGGCTGTTAAGTAACACTGATTTCTTAAGTCTTACTTATTGTTGATATAACTTTTTTTTCTACCATTGCAGATAACAGTTCTGAATTTTGGGACACAGACGTGAAATGGTTTTCATTATTGGAAAGTAGCAACTGGCTGGACATCATCAGGTATTTAGATTACTTTCAGTCATGGTTTTGAATCTTCTAGATCTGTAACAATTGAACTTTCTTCAAGCACATGAATTTTATTCAGGGACTTTTTAACATTTTAATATTTGATGTTGTTATTAATGAAATTTTATTACTCAATACTTGTGTCTATACTGGAAATATACAGAATTCACAGATATATTCCCTACCCTCAAGGAACTTTTTTTATTCTCTAAAGACCAAAACTAGATGCCCAAAACAGATGAGGACTGTTAGATAAAGGAAGTCATTTCCCCCATTTTCTTAATAGCCCTAGCCTTTTTTTTAATCCCTTAAGAAATGAGGAGTCCTCCTCGTAATAATGAGGAGGTGATCTCAAGATACAGAATGAAGTCATTAATTTTCAGAAATGGCCATCATGGGGATTTATTTGGTGTGACTCCATAGAATTGTTCCAAGAGTTTTGTATTTCTTCTTTTAAGGTGGAGAGGGATAGATGGGTTATGGAAGAGAAAGCCAAGAAAGAGCCAAAAAAAAAGGAAAAAGGAGTCATTGAAGTATTTTTTTAATGGACAGAATAAAATATTAAAAGGGCCAGAAGAAATCATAGACAAGCAGGCTAGCTTTGAAAGTTCTATGTTGAATTTATTAGCAAACTGTACATGATGGAGATTTGTAGCTTCACATTTCGTCCTCTGTATTCTGCTCTGTCTTATATAGAAATGTTCATTTTGTTTGGTGCTTAAGTTAAATAAAAAAAAAAAAAAGGATAGGAGTCACTGAAGGTTCTTTGTGGGTTTTTTAAAGTTTTATTTATGCCTTTTGTTTTTGAATCAGTCATTTCCTTATATAACATTGACACTTGCCACACATCCACACACACTTTTACCCCTGTTGAACCTCCCTTTGTAACAGAAAAATTACTTAAGACCAACTTAAACATAACCAAATCTGACAGTATATAAGAAGTATTCCACATCTGCAGCATCCCCCACCTCTTTACTGAAAAGGAAGGACTCTTCTGGGAAGGACATCTCTTGCTATATGGGACTAAAACTGGTCATTAGACAGAGTTAGCCAGAGTTTAGTTGCATTTTTTTTTCAAAAATTACATTATTGTAGTTATTTCTATTCTCACGACTGTTTTGCTTTTATCAGTTCATATAGGGTTTCCTGTGCTTCTCTCAGTTTCTCATATTGTTCATTTCTTTTGACACAGCAATATTGTTTCATATTCATGTGCCACAGTTCATTTGGCCATTCCACAATTGATGGATACCTCCTTTGTCTCCACTTCAGTCTGTTTTTAATATAGCCATAGCCTATTGCAAATCAATAGAGAATATGTCACACAAAAGTCCCAATGGAATGATACCTCCAAGAGTTTGTCTGAGGAGAGAAGGGTTCTTCCATCCCAAAATAGTAGTCTCCCTCCTATGCTCATAAAAATTCAAAGTTCTCACCATGTTGTTTCACACATAATCAAGTGTTCTAAAAACTAAAAATGCCCTCAGATTTTGGAGTAAAGAAATTGTAGTATTAATAGAAGCTATAGATTCAAATAAAAAAAGTCTTCACATGAATATACAATGTGGAAGGGACCATCTACTGTTTCCATACACTGTCACACAGTCAGTCACCTCAGGGAAAAACATAAATACACATTAAGCTCTTGAGGTTAGTTAAGCTATGAGAAATGTTAAATTGTCTTATTTTCCCAGGAATAAGTTCTTTATTTTGTATAAATACCTAGTTCAGAAATACCTCTAAGAAAATCCTTATAGGAATTTTTCAACTTCATGGACTTTTTGAAAATGTTAAGACTCTCATTCTTCACTGAAGTCCTATATTAAAGCCACATTGTAGAATAAAGGCATCCCTTTGATCTCAGAAACTGTATCAGCTAAATGCAATTCCATAGCTGGACTCTTTGTCTTCCTAGGATTATCTTAGCTGAATTCAGAGAGGTTCCTCACTGGAAGGTTGGCTATTGGGTAATGACCTTGCGCCATACCCAGCTAACTCACTATGGCTTCTGTCTAAACAGGTTGTAGGAGTTGTACTCTATATGAATGAAGGGAATACCCATGACTATAAAATCATCATTTATCTTTTTAAGTGTTGAAGAATATTCTAATAGGTGGATTTGACATTAAATTCAACAAATATTTATTAAATATTTAGGATGTGGTGGAGCTTTGTGCTCCCTCTAAATCTTGCTCTCTTCTCCTTATCATTTGACTATCTTATTGGGTCTTTTCTTCTCTAAAATACTGATATGTTTATCTAAGAATCTGAAAAGCAGCTCAGGCCATGCCTAAGCTTAAAGCCTTCCCTTTCCTTCTCCTGCCCTTCCCGTCTCCCCGCCCCCATGCTTTGATTGGCGTTTTCTTCCTCCCCAGATATTCCTAGAGCCCTTTTTGTTACCTCCCTTGTCTCTTTCTCTCCCTACCCCGTATAAATATTATCTGTGTTCTGTCCCTCCAGGAGAATGAGGTTCCTTGAGAAGAGACTGTGTCATTTATGTCTTCATATTCCTAGTGCCTGGCATGGTCTCTAGTGCCCACATTCATCGTAGGCCCTTTATAAACTATCTGCTGCACATTTGTTGAAAGTACCACACATAAGCATTCTTATCTCCCTTTTTAGACGCTGTCTGAAAAAAGCAATAGAAGTTATTGAGTATCTGGAAGTACAAAACGCAAATGTTCTTCTCATAGGTAAGATGCTGTTTGAAGAAAAAAAGCATTCCCTTCTCACTTTATGTGACAGTTGTGGAGAGTTCATGATTTTCTTACCTATTTTCTTGGAGCCCTAAATTTTCTGCCTACAATTTTGATGTGGCTCTTTGAAAATAAAATCTTACTCCTCACCCCTTGGCAACAAACTTATTCTGAGCCTAAGAAAGAATATTTGAAATTTTAGGGGGTATATTTTCTTTGTTCAACCATATACCAAAACTTGAAGTTATTAACATCCTTGACTTTCCTAGAGGTACTTCAGCTTTGTTGAAATGAAAAATCTATAGATGTGTTAATAAAGTCATTCTCTGTACAGTTGTAGAGCCCCAAACATAGAGCTTTGTAAGCTCTAACAGCTTCTGAAGATAGCTGATTTTCTTTGCCTTAGTGGACTGAAGATACCATATTTGAGGATAGGGACTTGGAAATTCAAACAGAATAAAAGCAAACATGAGGGAAGAGGGTTCATCTCTAAAAGCAAAATTTACAATAATCCCTGACACACAACTAAATGTTTTTAATGTAGTTGGGTATATGAGCTAACACCTTAACAAAGTGTTTCATATAACCAAGAACTGAAGTTCCTTAACTCATTCTCTAAAATTAACAAAGCTTTTATGGTTTTGTCTACTCAGTCAGCAAGCATTTTAGTGCTTTCTCTGTTCCAGGCACTAGCCAGTGAGGAGAAAAGCAAATAGTTCCTGCTCTCGAGAAGCCAGCAGTCCAGTGGGGCATTTTATAAACATTTTAAATCTATATTTCTAAAGGCAAACTAAAAATTCTACCTTTAACATATTTCAAAAAGGATCTATCTTTAAATCTCAGATGCCATCATTATTTTCTGCTATGTTCAGAGAGCTGTATCCAGCCTCAATAGGAATCTTTGTGGTCTCAGCCTTCTGGGACTTTACAAATTAATGGGAAAAACAGAACACCTTACTGAAAACAGCTCTACATACCTAAAGTAGGATAGAGATTTTACATGTATAAAGTGATTTTAAAAATCAAAAGTACCTCAGGCTAGACTTGATGAGTTCTGTGAGAAGTTTTAATTCACTCTGTAATGAATGTAGAATGTTAAGTCACTGGTGGAAGGGTTCACTTGAATAGATATCATTGTTTGAACTGAAATCTTAGCTTCTATTCCCTTTTCTTTATATTACCTAAAAGAAATATTAGCTTAGGCTAAGTAGTGGAGTAGAAATTTTAGCCTTGCTGTCTGGACTTCCACAAACTTGCAAAAATATAACTTGTTTGACCACTGCTAGAATATGAAAGACAAAAACAAAACCCTCTTACCTATAATATCTACCAGTTCTTTTGTTTTTATTTTTGTACTGAAGGGAAAAAGAGATAAGAGGTGTGACTCAAATCTTAATGTGATAATTTGGATCAGATGTAATTACCTTCAGAATAAAAATGTCTGTTGTCTTGGGTACCTTACCTTGAGTTTGTTAGCTGCAGAAATAATACCACAATTATCTTCTTAAACATTTTTTAAACTGTTTTTACATTCCATTCATTGTTGCTGTACAGAGCAAACAATACAATTGACACAGTTCCTGCTTTCTAAGAGCTTAAAAGTCTAAAAGACACGCTTTTTTTTTTTAATTCATCACTTTCTTCCCATAGTACTATCATTTACCCAGCCTCCTGATATGGAAATCTTGGCATTACTTTTTAACTCTTCTTTCTCAACAATGTTTATCTTTATTTTGTTCTATGTCATATATATTAAACAGATACATAATCGGACAATGCAGTATTTAGAACATTCATTTGATAATAGAGATTTAATTAGCTCTTATTTTGTACAGAACACTGTGGTGGGTGCTAGGGAACATTGACTGTCCATGCTTTCATAGGGTGTAATGTTTAATGGGAAGATAAGACAACTCTTTGATGCAATATTGTGAAAAACATGCATTAGAGGCTTGAAAAACAAAAGTATGTGAAAACAGAAGTGTAAGGGAAGCCAAGGAAAGCTCCACTTGAATTTCTACTCATCCTTCAAAGCCAGTTCATCAGGCAGAGAGGGACAGAGAAAAGTATTCCAGGCATAGGAAACAACTTGAGCAAGAAAGGTTGGATGGAAGTGTGGCAGGGTTAGGAGATGGAGAGTGTACCTGTTTGACTGTAGTGTCTAGAAACTAGAAATGAGATACAGCTAGAAGAGTAGAGTGGTGCTAGACTTTGGACAGTCTTGAATACCAAGTAAAGGACCTCAGCCTTTATTTGAGGGACATCAAGGAGCCACTGAAGACTTTTGAGTGAAGTCGTGACATGACCTGAGGTAGACGTAGGAAGATGATTGGTTAGAGGAGACTTGGAACAGGAAGACTTGTATTTCAATAACCATAATGATAGTAATAGGTAATGTTGATGTATTACCTTAAGGTTTACAAAGCAATTTAAATACCTTATCTCATTTGATCTTGATATTCACAAAAATCCTGTGGAAAAGGTACTATGATAAATATTATTCTTATTTTATGTATCAGGATACTGAGGACTGATAAAGGGTAAATTAATTATGCGGGGTCACAAGTTGTGTCTGGAGTAGGGACAATACATCCCATCCTTCACTTGAATTGAGGGTCTGTAGTTGGTTTTGATGCTTGTGAGAACAGATAGAAGGAGAACAAAAGAGAACAATTCCATCTCTAATTATTTGGATTCGAAAAGTTTGGGAAAAGGTAGAGTTTAAGATAATCCCAACATTGCCACCCCAGAGGACTGGGTGAATGGCAGAACCAGACAGAAATGTCAAGAGGTGCAAGATTTAGGGAGTCAAAGGAGCCCCGTTGTGGACAGGTGAGTGTTGGGGTGCTGGTTAGACGTCTGGGCGTAGAGTCCTGAAAAGTGGAACTTGTGAGCTTTGAGGTTAGGAGAGATGATGAATGAATTTTGAAAGTCCTCTGCATAGAGGCAGTGCTTGAAGCCATATGAGGGACTTCAAATGCTTAGGAAGAGAATGCTACCAAGAACATGCCTTTAAGGAACACCCACCCACTTTAGGGGGTCATGAAGAAGACAAGGAGACAGAAGTAATGGAAGGTAGGGAAAGAACTGAGAATGTGGCATTTCTGAAGCCAGGAGAGGGGCACTCAGATATGTAAAAACTATGGAAAAGTCAAGATGGAGGAAGTTTGAAAAGAGGCCATTGCATTTGGTTATTAAATAGCAATTTCAGTAGAGTGATGGAGATGGAAACCACATCTCATGATACTGAAGTGAAAATAGAGTAAGGGAGCAACTGTCTGAGCCAAATGGAATAAGATGGTATTAACAACTTTTTTCATTCATTTTGTTAGATATTTTCCAATTGTATGCAAGGATTTTTTAGCATTCATTTTTTTTTTAAATTTTGAGCTCCAAATTCTCTTTCTCACTCCCATCCCTAACTCCTCCTTAAGAAGACAGGTGGTTTGATATTGACTATATATGTGAAGTATAGGCAACTTTTTAAAGAAACTTAGCAGTAAAGGGAAACAGAGAAAGAGGATGACATCGTGATGATGATGATGATGATGATGATGATGGCGATGGCAATGATGATGAGAGTAGCTAACATATATAGTGCTTTAAGGTATGTAAAATACTTTACATATGTTATCTCATTTAACCCTCACGATAAGCCTATGAAATAGCTGCACTTATACCCATTTTGCAGATGAAGAAACTGAACTGAGAAAGGTTAAGTGACTTTCTCAGGGTCACATAGCTAATGAGTTGCTGAGATAGAATTTGAGCTCAGGTCTTCCCAACTCCAAGTCCAGCCCCCTATCTTCTGACTGCTTCTAGAAGAATCAAAGGGCATTATTTTTTAGTATTGGGATAACTTGATCATGTTTGTAGGAAAACAGGAAAGAGCTAGCTGTGAGGGCAGAGGTGTGCTGGAGCCAGCTCATACTATTAAATTTTCATTATGAGTTAAAAAATTAAACCTTGAAAACCAGCAAAAATACAGATTAAAATTAAGTGTGTCTTGTGCACATTTGGCAGCTGGAGAGTGGGGCTAGAGATCCAATTATTAAACATTAGTTGGACACCCCTGGGTGAGTGAGACTATGCCTAAGAGTGTGGAACGATTCTAGAAATCCTAAAAGAAAGGATGAGATCTGTGATACAGATAAAGGATTAAGTTTAGTAAAGAGTTGAGTGTACTTCTTGTGTGACCAGATGAAAGGAGGAGAGAGTGAATATGTTGAACCAAGGGGGAGATCATGTCAAATGACCTGTCTTCTTGGAGCAGTAGGAGCCTGGGTCATTTTGCTGGAAGTGTATTAGGGAGAAGAGAAAAGAGGTTTGGAGTAGTCTTTGTAGGAAATGAGAGGAAAGCCATTAAGATAGGATAGAATCTTCATATAGCGTTGAGGGTCAAGTTGAAATTGGGTGTAACACATTGTAGTGTACGAAGTCACCTTGGTTGTAAATTTCTCCATTGACACTGAACTTTCTTGGAGTGGGACTGGAGAAAATTGCATGATTGAGGTTACTCAAGGATGGAAAATTCACAGATCAGGAATGGCCAGAGATCAGAGGCACAGTGGATTCTAGGGAACCGATTTAGGAAAACAGAGTGGGAGACAGTGTGGTCAAGACTAGGCATGAACACAAGGAAAAATGATGAATGAAATGAACTGAGAGAATGAGGTTGAGTCAACACAGCCAAGATTGGGATAGAGGCAGGCAGAGGAATTTTCATGTGGATAAGAATTGGAGGGATAAGAGATTGTGGTTTAGATAGCATTTCAATTTTAAGAGTTGGAAATGGTATAGTTCTTTTTTTTTTTTTTTAAAGCAATCAGGGTTAAGTAACTTGCTCAAGGTTACACGGCCAGTTATTATTTCTGGGTGTGGTGCTGAGTATCTGAGCCCGGATTTGATCCAGGTCATCCCGACACTGGAGCCGGTGCTCTTACTCGCTGAGCCACCTGGCTGCCCCGGTATAGTTCTAAGAGACAGTGGTTCAAGGTTTTAAAGAAGTTGCATAAGAGGGTAGCCTAGTGGGATATACACACAGATATGTGGGATTCAGAAAATAAAAGGTTTTTGAGAGATGTTGGTAGGAGAAAAAGTGGTCTAGAAGCAACAGGTGAGAGCAGCAAGTAAAGCTAGTCCTTCTCCTGCCCTTGTACGTCTGCCTTGCAGTTGCAGGCGATATGGTGTTGCCAGAGAAGAACCAGGTCATGATTAAAGGGGAAGTAGAACTGTTCATTAAAAATCTTGGGAACTTAAGGGACTTTTGCAGTATAGTGGGTCTTCCAGAGGTCACAATGGAATAGCTCTGAAGTAGATGAACTGCTGTTATTTCCCTTTGATGTCAGGACTTGAGTCTCTTGGAGGGGAGGGTAAGGTAGCTCTGCTAGTGATTTATGGGTCAAGACAAAGGGAAGAACATAATTAGGATGAAAGTCAGGCTCAACAGAATGGAATCTCCTTGAGAGTTTGTAACGTTTCACTTTTCTCTGCATGTCCCCAGTGCTTAGCATAGTTCCTGGCATATTGCAGGTGCTTAAATCTTAAATTTATCATTAACAAATACTTGATTGATTGAACTAGGATGGGCTGAACCTAATTGGAATGTGGATGACAGTTTTAGAGAAGGTACTATGGATATGCTGCTTGCATCTAAGGCAGAGATTCAACAACCTGGATTAAGTAGTCAGTACAACCAAAGAGAAGTAATAGGCCATAGACAGAGTTTAACAAGGAAAGTTAACCCATGTCAAAATTCAAAACAGAATTTGAAATGTTTATATTTTGGGATTTCTTTGGGAGTCTTCAACCCCAAGTATACTATTCTTGGTTTCTCTTGATGGGCAGGGGTTGGTTATCTGGTCCTTTGGGTATAAAGGCAAATGAAGGCTTTCAGTTGTTTTTATGGGTGGGTGGCAAGAAGCACGTAATTGGGATGGAGGGAGGAGCTGATGTCTAACCTAGGAATACAGAGGAAAGCACTCACTAGAAGAGCTTATGATAAAGGTGGGCCCTATCAGAAATCAGGGATAGGATCTGTGCCTATAATTTAATTACTGTAGGGAACTCCCCATTGAAGAAGCTCCTTCTGCCAAGGCACATTTGTACCTTCTCTACAACTTAGAGTCTTAGAGACTTGCCTTGAGCACTGAGAGGTTAAATGAATGTCCACAGTCAGCTTGTGTCCTAGGCAGGATGTGAACACAACCGGATCTTGCTGGCTTCAATGCTAGCTCTCTATCCATTATGCCCATTCTCTTTTTAGATCTAGATCAAAAATAAATCAGTTGGTTTAAAAATAAGGTCATTACCTAGCTGAATATTATAATGTCAGCTTGTTCTGAGGCTGTCCACACTCAGTTTACTTAGGTGTTCATTTTAAGTAAAGTGCTCACTGTGTATAGGAATTTGTATTTTGGAGGTGCTTGATCTATCTACAAAGAAAAATTAGGAACGACTTTATTATAAAATGCTCATAGAAGTCTTAATTGTGTTTATTTTTTTAAAAATTGTAATGTCAGACTTGTGTGCATGGACATAAATTAAGGTACCATTATGGTAGGTTAAAAGTTGTATATGGTAAGACATATTTTGTTTTCACTGTATGTTTTTACTGAATGATCTATTCCCCATCCCAAAGCAAGCATGAATAAAATTAGGATAAATGTAAAAAAAAAAGATAAAAATAAGGGCATTGCAGGCCTATGAAGGCTTCTCTAAAACATTGAAAGATAGGAATAGGATAAACAGGCAAAAAAGGCTGCCTGACGAGGTCGAGAGAAGGGTTAGGCATACTTGTTTTTCTCATCCTTTATGATTTTAAAATATTTTGTGCTCTCTGTACTGTTACTATGATTTTTCCTAGAGGAGAATGCATCTGACCTGTGCTGCATAATCTCCTCTTTGGTGCAAGTGATGATGGACCCGTACTGTAGAACCAGGTTTGGTTTTCAGAGCCTCATCCAAAAGGAATGGGTAATGGGCGGGCACTGTTTCTTGGATCGATGCAACCATCTACGCCAGAATGATAAAGAAGAGGTAAATTTCCTGCTGACTATTTCAGGGTTTCACTTGAGGTGGATCTCAGTGAAAATATGACTTAGCACATCAATTCTGGTGTAAGATCACTACTGGCAAAAGCTTTTTGAGTTGGCCTATATTAGGAAAGGATCTATTAACTTCTTGGTTACAGCAAAAACTTGAATAATTCTGATAAAGTGATTTGTAGGTGAGAAGAACGTTAAAGAGATCCTCTCATAGCCCCTGTCCTTTGTATGCATCAAGCAAGCCTTGCCGTGGAATGGTCTTCTTGTTTGGAGTTTTCAAAATTAACATAATTTTATTGAGTGACATCTACTTTGAGACAGCTGCTGATTTTAGTCTTTTATTTGCTCTTGGCAGAAAAAATAATTAGAATGCTCATTGTCTTATAGAAAAAAATTGATGACAGTAGTGAAGAAAATTTTGCCTTACATATAAAAAGCAGAATATTAACTTCTGATCACCATCTCAGTGCAGTAACATTGAATAGAGTGAATTCCAAGTAAGATTTCAGTGAATATAGGCCTTGGGTGACCTAAGAATTTTAATAAAGTTGGAAAATATGTTTCCTAGGAATCCTACTTTACTTTCCTATAATATTGACATGTAGTACGATCAGCTGATTCAGTTCCATGGAAAGGAATGATGAAATTCACCCCCCCCCTTTCCAATTTGAAAAGCTGAAGGATAATAATTGTGTGGCTTGTAGCCTCTAATTTTTCTTACTCAATTCAGAAAATATTTACTGAGTACCCGTGCCTCTCATAGTGTTATACATGGCTATCAGAAAAGCGGGAGACATAATCTCTTCCCTTTAAATAAGGCCCTCTGTCTTCCTGGAGAGCCTGCAGCTCTGTCTAGTTAGACCTGACTTAATTTCTTTCTGGCCCTAGGCCTATATCTAAATTAAAGTACTGAACCCGTCTTAGGTTAGAAGTGCATCTCGCTTTTTGAGGACTTGTGACCACTTTCATTTGTCTCTGCCCTGAAAGTAATTTGGTCTTCTTTTCATTTAGGTTCCTGTTTTTCTGCTTTTCTTAGACTGTGTTTGGCAGTTGGTACAGCAGCATCCTCCAGCTTTCGAGTTCACAGAGACTTACTTGACTGTTTTGTCAGATAGCCTGTACATACCTATCTTTAGTACTTTCTTCTTCAATTCACCATATCAGAAAGATATTAATGTGGTAAGTGTCCCTAGTAAAACTTTATTGTCTTATTTGCAGGTTCTTATCATGCCAGTTTCTTGTGCCATTAAAGCCCTTTATTCTTCTTCATGGTAGTAAAAGGGCAAAGCTAAGCTTTGTCATCCTCTCCTTGTTCTGCTCTGAAACTGCTCAGAAAGCATAGCGCATCCATACTTGGAATAGCTGAGTGGAAATGAAGAAAGTAGGAACAAATTTCAAACTACCCTTTAATGGTCTTAGAACACAGCCCTAGGCATGTTACTCTTTTTGTCCCAAAGGCAACCTTTCCCCTAACAACTCATATTTATATAATAGTTTTTTTTTTTATTTTGATAAGTCTTTTTTTTTTTGGCCACCCTGTGAAGGGCAGTTCAAATTCAAGTACTATCCCTAGATTGTAGATGAAGAAACTCAGGCTTAGAAATACAGTAACTTTCTTTAGGGTCACAAAGTAAGTATCAGAGCTGGGATTTAAACCCAGGCCTTACCTGACTTTGATTCCTTGTTATTTTTCTGCTATGATGTTCTGCCTCTATAAAATGTAAGAGGACCACTTCCCATTGCCAAGGTAACTGTCGCCTTGTGTAAATACTATAATGCCTATTCGTTTTAGTTAAAACTCCAGGGTTCTTGAAATCCAGGTCTTGTCCTGTTTTAGCAAATGTTTTTTGGTGAATAACTTAATGAAAACAAACTCTCCTACGTATGTAAGTGACAAATGAATGATAAATATCAGGGCAGTCATCCTTTCTGGAAAGGGAACCTTGGGGTTCTGACAACATTCTCTTTCTGCTCAGAGTGTTGCCATGTTCTGTCCCACCCTTGGAAACGGTATGATATGTGGTTGTCTTGGCAGGGTAAGGAAAGCCAGGACTCACAAAGCAAGCCTTTGAGTCTCCTCACCGTTTGGGATTGGTCTGTGCAGTTTGAACCTAAGGCTCAGATTTTGCTCAACAATCCTCTTTATGTAGAAAAGCCAAAACCGGATAGAAGCCAGCGGAGAGCACCACATTTTAAAGTAAGATATTTTTGTTTCTGATCTTTGTTGTCTGCCCAACCATTTATAATATCATAAAGAATTCTTTAATATTACATATAATTGATGTTAATATGTGTTACCACTTCACATCCCCAGGCCTTTGTGATTGGCCAAATATGAAGGACCGCATTAAGGCTATTGGTATTTTGAAGCTCTGATTTAGTAATGTGTTTCAGAATGACTTGGAAACATAGAATTTTAGCACTAAAAATGTGATTCTGTCAGGCAGTGCGAAGCAAACCTGTATTTAACAAGAACTCATTGTAAGTTTAAAAGTATAATTCCTAAGGTACAGCTTATCCATTGTGTTTGTAAGTTACTTTGGCAACAAAAGTGAAATTGATTCTATTTTGCTAAGTCCCTAAGTATCCATGACTTTAATGGTTAGCCAGTAAGTAAACATCGATGAAGCACCTGCTGTGTGCCGGTGTCTGTGCTAAGCACTGGCAGGGGACTGGGGGGGGGTACAAAAAGAAACAAAAGCCCCCAAGGAGCTCCAGTCTTTTGGGAGAAGCAATATGCAGACAAGCTATAGACAGGGTAAGTAGGAGATAATTAATGCAGGAAAGGCACTGGAATGAAGAAGGATCGGGAAAGGCTTCCCATAAAAGGTGAGATTTTAGTTGGGACTTAAAGGAGCCGAGGAGTCACCAGTTAGAGTAGAAGAGACAGAGCATCCTACACCTGGCAGCCAGAGGAAAGCACAAAGCAGAGAGAGTCTTCTTTGTGGAGCAGCCGAGGCCAGTGTCACTGGATGGAAGTGTTGGGGAGAACGGTGTAAGGAGACTGGAAAGAGAAAAAGGGCTTTGAATGACAAACAGAAGATTTTGTATTTGAGCCTGGAGACCATAAGAAGCCTCTAGGGTTTATTGGGTAAGGATTGGTGTGGTGGGACCTGCACTTTAGGAAAATCACTTTAGCAGCTAAATGGTAGGTGGATCAGAGTGAGGAGAGACTTGAGGCAGGCAAAGCCACAAGTAGCCTGTTGCAGTCATCCAGGCTTGAGGTGATGAGAGCCCGCACCACAGTGGTGGCAGCATCAGAGGAGGGAGATGGTGCAAGGGTGAAATCAACAGGCCCTGACAACAGCTTGGCTCTGGAGGGTTGGGGGACGAGAGGAGTCAAGATGACACTTGGTTGTAGGTCTTCAGGACTGGGAGGAGGGTGTCAACAGTAATAGGGAAGCTCGGGGCAGGGCAGGGGAGAGAGAAAGGTTTGGGGGAAAGATAATGAGTTCAGTTTGGAACGTGTTGAATTTCAGATATCTATTGGACATCCAGTCGTAGATGTCTGAAAGGCAGTTAGAGATGCAAGATTGGGGGAGAGCAGAGTTTGGGGCAGGATAAGTAGATTTGAGTGTTGTTAGCATAGAAAGAGTAATTACATCCATGGGAGCTGATAAGATCACCAAATGATACAGTTTAGAGAAAGAAGGTCCAGCACAGAAACCTCTGTAGGACTCCTATGGTTAGAGGGCATGGTCTGGCTGAGGATCCAGCAAAGTAGCCTAAGGAGGAACAGTAGCCATATATTAAGAGGAAAAGCAGGAGACAGTTGTGCTTCAAACCTAGAGAAGAGAGTATCGAGGTAGAGAGAGTGGTCAGCAATGGCGAAGGCTACATACAGATTGAGAATGAGGGTTGAGAAAAAGTCCATTGAATTTGGCAATTAAAGGATCATTAGAAACTTTGGAGAGAGGAGTTTCAGTAGAATGAGGAGGTCAAACACCAAGGGGTTAAGAAGGAGCAAGAGGAGAGAAAATGGTTGTTGTACTTGGGCTTTTTTGAGGGAGTTTAGTCACAAAGGCTAGAAGAGATTTAGAATGATAGTTAATGGGGATGAAGGGATCAAGTGAGGGTTTTTTCAGGATGAGGAGACACAGGCACATTTGTAGGCAGTTGAAAAGGAGCCATTAGACAGGGAGAAGTTGAAAAAAACTAATAGAGCAGGTGGAAGAGTTACCTCAGTAAGGAGTAAGGCAGCCTCATAATGTGAGACAGGACTGAAGGAGGAGATATTGGCAGAAGGCATGAATGATACGAGATGAGGAAGAGGGAGGTTACAAATGAATGGCCTTGATTTTTTTCTGCAAAATAAGAGGCACCTTTTTTGGCTGAGGGAGCCCTAAGAGGTTTGAGGAGGGATGATGAGGGTTTGGAAGAGCTGCTGTGGAGAATGGAATAATGAGTTAGTTAGAAAAGTGCATCATAAGATTGCCTAGCAGCACTGAGGGCCCAGTTGAGGTTGTATGACAGATTTGTAGTGGACCCAATCAGAATGGTCCCTGTGATTTTTTTCCATTGTCGTTCAGTATGTGTGTAGGTGCAAAGACAGTGAATAGTGGTTGTGATCTAAGGCTGAGGCTTTGCAATCAGTAAAATGACTTAGAGCTAGGAGCTCTAAAGAGGAGGACAGTGTAATGTTGAATTGGTTCACCAAGAGGTCAAGATGGAGAAAAGAGAAAGTGGCTAGTGAAGGGGAGGTGACCTGAGAAAGAGTTGAGAGATTGAGTGAGGGTGTAGAAGTCATGGTGTAGGAAGACATGGTGTAAGAAGAGTAGGTTTTGGGAAGGGAAGACAAGGCAGAGGGAAATGTGGAAAGGCAATAAATTATAGTCAGTAATAAATGTTGAAAGACTTTCTCTTTCCTTAAATAAACCTTTACTGATAATTTTTATTTTGATATCACTTATATTTCCAAAATGCATACCTCTTCTGAGAACATCCCTTATAACAAAGAAAAAAAACAAACAACATTGAAAAAATCTGGCCTGAGTTCCAATATAGTCCGAAGAAGCAGTTGGTTCTTCACGTCTCTTTTTTGGGGCCAAGCTTTTTCATTATAATTTTTTTTTTAAGCAGTCGGGGTTAAGTAACTTGCTCAAGGTTACACGGCCGGTTATTTCTGGGTGTGGTGCTGAGTATCAGAGGCCAGATTTGATCCAGGTCATCCCGACACTGGAGCCGGTGCTCTTACTCGCTGAGCCACCTGGCCGCCCCTTTTTCATTATAATTTTACTGAATTCTGTTTGGTTTTTCTTTATTGTTCAAAACAGTTGTTTTGTTGTTCTTTTCACTTCAGTGTCACAGTCTTTATGTATATTGTGTTACTGATTCTGCCTACTTTATTTTGTATTAGTTCATATAAGTCTCGCCAGGCTTTTCTGTATTCATTATATTTTTTTCTTACAGCACAGTAATAGTCCATTATATTCATGTACCAAAATTTTTTAACCATTCAAAAGGCTATTTTCTAATTAAAGTGTTTTTAAACAGAATGTACCCTTCCTCTCCCGCTCTCCCGACCTCATTCCTCATCATTTCATTTTGACTATAGTATATTAGTCACTGAAACACTTCCCCAAAAGAGGAAACATAGTTATGGTTACAAAGTAATTTAAACAGTAATTCACAGCTATTTCTTTATCAAGGGAAATGGCTCCCAAAAGTGCCTCGGAGAAATGGAAGTCAGTGGTCACAAACCCCTTAATAAAATTGGTGCTGCTGTTGCCTTTTCTTTTGTTGTCTACTTCTGGCGGAGCCCAAGATGGGGGGAACCTGGGAGCTGAGCTTGGCTCTCATGCTTCTTCTTGCTTTGGTGAAAGGAGGTCATTCAGTGGCCTGTTTGAAAGTTGAGTTTTTGTTTTTGAGTTGTGTTTTTGTTGGTTGCTGTTTTTTTAATAAGGATTAAGAGTTGGCTGAGGGCTGAGCTTAGACTTGAAGATCTAAAAATGCAAACCATTTTAATGCCTTTTCAGTAATAAAAACATGCTTTACAATTTGTAAAATGCTTTCCATACATGATCTCATTTGAGCCTCCCAATAATTTTAAGGGGAATGGTGTTATCTCTCTTTTACACTTGAGGAAATCAAGGCTCAGAGGTTGTGATTGACAGAGAGTTTCACCCACATTCAGTCGACAAGCATCCATTAAACACCTACTATTTGGGGTGGCCAGGTAGCACAGCAAGTAAGAGCACCGGCTCCAGTGTCGGGATGACCTGGATCAAATCCGGGCTCGGACACTCAGCACCACACCCAGAAATAACTGGCCTTGTAACCTTGAGCAAGTTACTTAACCCCGATTGCTTAAAAAAAAAAAACCACCTATTATTTGCCAGGCCTTTCAAAGCATCACATAGACTAGACATGGTAGCGTTTTAGACTCTTGCCCCCAGAATTGGATCTGAAGACAATCCTTGTGTAGAAGTGAAATACGCAAAATGCTGTTAACTGAGTCATCTTGGTATTTTCCCAGAAATCAGTTGTTCCTTAGTGCATCATGCCCCCTGGTGTGTTCACATATACTTCTTGTCATGGCTGCCTTGGAAACATAGCATCTTAGGATGTGGGAACTAGGACAATCCTCAGAAATTATCATTTTACAGATGACGAAGATGCGACCAGATTTTAGCTCACAATTCCACCCCGATCTAGATTTTCTAACTCCTCTCTTCAGCCTTGCAAGTGTCAAATGTCTAAGGCTTTTAGAATTTGAACAGAGGGAAATTTTAAGCAAATAGTTTTCAAGTAGTATAGAGCAAAGGAATTAGGGCAACAGGACTCAAAAGCATTTAGATAAACACAGAAGTGTGGAACTCTAGAGTGGGTAGGGATTTTAGAGATCATTTGTCCAAGTCCCTCGTTTTACAGATGAGAAGAGGGAGGCCTGGTTGTAGGAGGGCAAGACTGGATTCTAGGTGTCCTGACTCTTATTTCTGTTGTTCCTTCTGTTGCCTCATGGATGTCCCATTACACCACGTGCCCGGAGATGTCTTCAAGTTGAAAGGGACTTCAGAGGAGGTCTAGTCTAAACTGTGCCTCTGTAGGAATCCCCTCTTCATTATACCTTACCCATGATCCGTCATTCAGCTTTTGCTTCAGGACATCCCTCTTGAGGCAGTTTCTGGGTAGCGATAATTGTAGTTGCTAGTTTTTCCTTCTTTACTTTGAGCCTAAAGAGACCTCTTCATGCCTTCGGGCTATTGATCTTTTTTCTTTCCTCTGGGGTTAAGTGAAACAAGTCTAATCCCTCTTTCATTGATATTCTTTTAAATGATAATAGCTTTCTTGTCTCCCTTATTCTCCCCCCCCCCATTCTTCTCTTGAGATTAAACATCCCCAATTCCTCACTTAATCTTTCGATTGTAGGAACGTGAATTTAGGGATGGAAGGGACCTCAGACTATCACCAATCCCCTCATTTTTCAAATAAGGAAACTCAGGCCAGAGAGGTGAAGAAACTTGCCCTAGGTCACACAGCTGGCAGAGCTGGGAAGTCCTAGGATTCCAAATTCATCACTCCCATGACAACTGTTTTCCATATAAGGTCCTAAGAACTTTATCTGCATTATCAATATCCTTTCTAAAATGACTGGAACTAAACATAGTAATGTAGATATTATCCTAAGATACCCTTCCCTCCCTTTCTTCTTCATGTGTATATGTGTGTGTGTGTGTGTATGTATAACTTTTTTGGTTTTTTTAAAACAAGGTACATTGGATGAATGGGTAGTCCCTGAGCAGGCCCTGGCAAGGACTTTTAGTTAGTTGCAGGTAAACAGTGGTCTACTTTGAAAATTTTTATAGAAAATTATTTTTATTTAATTTAGTAGTAAGTTCACAAAATACATTAATTTAGGGCATTGCATAGTTGCTTAATCTGAATTGCAATATAGAACCAGGCCCTGGCTCCTTTTAGGTTATCCCCATGAGAATTCCACTCACTACAGAACTGCCCTGTCTACATAGGGGAAGAGTAAGAGGGAATCATTCCAAGTGTTGGGGATCCTTATTCCTGCCATCCCAGACACTTGACTCAAAACTCTGGTTTTCCACTTTCCCAACTGACTTGTTAGGAATATTGTTTGCTTTTGCTTTGGTTCAAGAGGATGATGTTATTTACCAAATCAAGTCAAACCACCTTTCTGTGTATTCTCCCTCCTCCTTTTTTCTCCCACCTCTCTACATTGATTGTAATCCTGTTTTTATACAGGCAAACAAAAGTTAAACAATATAGTGTAACTTCTCCATGCTGTCGTATTTTAGTAATTTTTAGCTATAAGTGGCAATTTGATGTTTCTTAAAACAGGCTTCTATAGTATTTTTGTATTAGACTGCATCAAGTAGCTGTGTTGTTTATTAAACAAGTATTTGTCTCTCTCTTAAAGCATCAGCGACAGCTTTCTCTACCACTTACCCAAACTAAATCATCTCCCAAAAGAGGATTTTTCAGGGAAGAAACAGACCACTTAATCAAAAACCTCCTGGGCAAGAGAATTAGCAAACTGATTAATTCCTCTGATGAACTTCATGACAGTTTTCGAGAATTCTATGATAGCTGGCACAACAAAACTGTTGACTATCACGGACTATTGCTTCCTCACATAGAAGGTCCAGAAATCAAGATCTGGGCACAGCGCTGCCTGCGTTGGATTCCAGAAGCCCAGATCCTAGGAGGTGGCCCAGTGGCCACTATGAACAAAGTTTTGGAAATGATGGAAGAAGTTCAGAGTTTACAAAAGAAAATCGATGCAAAGCACAACAGCCAGATGACCTCTCCTCTAGATGCCCTTTCACTGCTAAGGAAGCCTGCCCGTCTGTCCTCTTTATTTCCTTTTGCTTTGCTCCAGAGACATTCCTCCAAGCCAGTCTTGCCCACCAATAGTTGGAAGGCTTTGGGAGACGAAGACTTGGCCAAACAAGAAGATGAGTTTGTTGATCTAGGTGATGTATGACTTAACTTTTTTTTTTTTCAGTTGCTCAGAAACTGTGAAGAAGGTGGAACATCGAAGACTAATGGATGTCAAACATTTTGTCTCTAGGCACCAGAATGTATCATGGTATGGGATAATATGGAAAGGGTTTTTGTGATTTCAGCCATGTCATCACTGACCTGGTGGTTAGGAAAATGGGTCATTCTTGTTTTGCATTTGCTATAACATGGTTAATGAAAGACTATGCAACTGAAACTATCTCTAGGAGTGTTAATTAATTTGCAAAGTGTTATAACTTGACACTTGAATAAGATCATGTCGTTTTGGATAATTTTTATAAAGCAATGGTAAGGAAGATCGTTTCATATCTAGATTACAGCTAACAGACTTGATCGATTATTCTTGGTCTTAACACTTTGCTAAAATTCTTTCTGTGCCAAAGTTGTTGTTACCCAGTCAATAAGAAGAGTCAGTTTTCTTATCTGCATCATTTTAAGATACCTCTAAAAATGCATTTGTATTAAAAGGATCAAGAGATTTATTTAGAGAATGGGAGGGATGTGAAGATTTATGGTTATATGTTTAAACAAAACAGTTCATTGTTCTCTATGTCTCAGCCATCGAAAAACTGAGAAATTCCAGATCCTTTACTTTCTGGTCATTCCTTTTCACCCTTCTATTGTTCCTCTTTGTAGATGATGGAAAAGAGCAGATTTAGTAACCAATTTTCATATAGCGGTAGTCCTCTGCACTTCATTCCCTCATTCATTTCTTCTTTCAGCACAATGTGTTAAGCACCTTCTGTGTGCAGGATGCTCTCTAAGCTGCACTTACTAGCATTCCTCCACTTTCTTGATGCCTTGGTGTGCTTATTTATAGTTGCTTGCTGCTAATCCTGCTAGTCAGACTGAGGTTTTCTTCAGTTTGCTAGAGGAGCCTCCAATTCCTTCTAGAGAAGCTGAATTTTTCGTCTGAGCCTCCCAGTATTTGAAGCTAACTGCATAACGTTTCTCTTAGTATGCACTGAGACTCTAGACCTCTGTTGCTAGAGCATTAAAAACTGTAGCCTTCTGTGGCAACCCCAAAGTTGTCCTTCAATAGTGTCTGTCCCATGTGCAGACTGATGGAATATGATCCTTTTTGAATGTGGCTTTCACTTAGGAAAGCATTTGAACATTGGAATCGATTTGCTGAATATCTTATAGTACCTCAGTGATTTTAAAAGCCATAGAAGAAACGTGATTTTATGCCTGACACCTCCTTTAGATCTGCTGTGTGAATAATCTATTTTTTATGCAAAAAAGTACACTTTGTAAGGACCAGTTATTATTTTACTCCTGATATGACTTGTCAAATTTTACATGAGAAAGAAAAAAAAATGTCATTTGTTAAGAGATTTCTAATTAATGTTTCCCTTTTGTACTTGTACATGTTTGATATCTAATAATAGATCCTCTTGTAGTTGTTAGATGTCAGAAAAGCTTTTAATTGCTCAAGGACAATGACAAAGAATGTTGAAACTGTGTTCAAGGAGTTTCTAAGTTTGCACTGATTCATCTATATTCATACAGGAAGTTATTGACTGCTCTCCCATCTCCATGTTACTTACGAGCCAGGTTGAATCTGTTTAGATGAGAGATGTTGAGATGGGGGAGAATAGGACTAATGGGGGTGAGGGGAGGGGCACCCACGAAAAATTCAAGTCTCGGTCGCCTTATGAGTCTTAGTAGCAAGGACAGTGTTAAGCTTTCAACAGCAGTTTTTACAAGGACACTAGTTCCATAGCTCCCTTCAGTCACATGGGCCTTCTTCAACTAGCACTAACCTCTCTACTACACTGCTCCACTGTCTCCCTCCCCACCCTCCAAATACACTATGGAGCTTAACTATTGTTACCATATTATGAAGTGAATATTTATACAGTAGCCTATAAAATCCTTGGATTTTTAATAAACAAGCATTCCAAAAATGCTTTGTGTGATGCTTTATGCTCCAGAAGTCTTGGGTTAACGTCACATATTTGTGACCATTGTCATAGTAGTTGAATGTGCTTTGGAATATTTTTATATACTTTTGAAAACTGAAGTCCAGGAAAAGAAGATTAAGCTGTTGTCATTTGTAAGGTCATGACAGTTATATATTTATATTTGAAATCATATTTCTATAACTTGTGTTTGTATACAAAATTCTCAAATGGGTTTATATATTGTGAAATTTTTATTAAAGATTGAAACATGGGAAGTGCTTAATTGTAAAAGCTGAAGTGAAACCATTTAAAACCTTGTTGAAAATGCTGCACTGCAAGTTTAGAAATGTACATTAATTTACTGTATATAATACCCTGAATTTCTCTTTATACCTCCAAGTTTTGACACTGAATACAAGCTAGCTTCAATTGAACTTAAAACATGCCTGGTTTTGTGTTTCTTTTTTTCCCTTGAGGAATAAGCTGTTGGGCAGAATCTGTATAAATTTGCTTTTCATTTTACTGTTTGACCAGTTAGAGTTTATACTTGTATCACACTGCATCCTATCTGATTGCAGTAATTAAAGCACAGTTTTAAAATAACACCCTGTTTCGTGTGATGCATTGTGTATTGTGTCTTTTGCAGCATGAGAAGCTTTGGAGAAACAAAGAAGATTAATTGTGCACATGCACCCACCCAACCCCTTCATCCCCAACGAAATGATGTTTTTACACACTTTGTCTTTTCCCTTCTCTTTGTGACCAAAGAGGCAGACCGTTGAAGTAGGAGTCAAAAATATGAGTTCTGTTATAATATATATATATATATATATATATATTATGTAATAATAATATAAATAAATTATATATAAATATTCTTTTATAATATATATATGCAGAGGTGAGCTGGAGCCAACTCACATCAGAATCAATTGTTAGATTTTCGTTAAGAACATTTACACCTCAAAAATTGGCAAAAGCTACAAAAATGCCTGATTTATTGTTTTGTTGGTTGTCTAGATTTAGGAAAGTGATAGGAAAAATGTTAACAATGCAAATTAGACTTAAAGGTGTATCATGGGTACATTCTTCCTCCCCCACCCCCCTGGAAAGCCAGTTGTGAAACATTTACTCAGCACACTACTCCTTATATACAAATATGACTTTCGGCCAAGTCCCTTGACTCTTGACCACCATGGTTCTTGTTTTTCTCATCTCTTAAAATAAAGGGACTGAACTAGAGGATTTCTTAGGTCCTCTATTGCTTGAAAAACAAAATCTTATTAGGAATTAACTTAGCTCACCACCTGTCTCTCTCCCTCTTGGTTTTATGTTTCTTTTCCCAAAAACTTCAACTTTAGCATTCTGTCTACTTCATTTGAGGAAATGTTGATGTAAGGGAATCACATATAAAGAATGAATTTTTCCTCCATTGCTAAGTGGAAAGTGGTGTGCGTGTGTTTTTCTCATTCAGAATAAGTTTCTTGTCTGCTATACTTCTTTAAATCCTATCCACTTTTCTTTTTTTATGATGTCACCAGGGGTTGAACCTTACTTGCTGAGCATAAGTTACAATCTCCTGGAGTTCCTGTCAAATGTTCCCACCCAGAAGGAGAGATTGTCCCCACAGCTTTCTTTTATTGGAGATTGTATTTTAGCACAGTAGTAAATAGATGTATCTCTAGGGTAAAGATAATCGAGTGAGTATCCTTAGGCTCCTTAATATTCTTGAGGGACAGTAATAACGCATATTTCATATAGAGTGCATAATAATTCAGGAAAGTACCATTAGCAGGAGCAGCATTAGGGGTGCCCTTTTGTAATTGCTTTTTCCTTTTTTCACCTTTCCCTTACAAGGCTTGCCTTGATAATTTAAAACAGACTCCATATCCCCTTTTCTCCTCTCCTCATGAAGTATTAGGATCTTGTCTGGTGACAACCTGGTCAGTCATGGATAATACCAAGCAAATGTTTTGAAAGTCACTTAAACTTCTGACTTGTTTATTCTCAGTAATATAATGATGCAAAACACTTCCAAAGAACTCATGATGAAAAATGTTATCTACCTCCAGAGAAAGAACTCATAGAGTCCGAATACAAATTGAAACCTACTTTTCACTCTTTATTTTTTTGTGTGGATTTTTAATTTTTGGTCCATGTTTTCTTTCACAGTATGACTAATATGGAAATATGTTTTGCATGATTGTTCATAGATAACCTATATCAAATTGCTTGCTTGTCAAGGAAGCAGGGAGGAAGGGATGGACAGATGGAGAGAATTTGGAACTCAAAATTTTTGAAAATGAATGTTTAAAATTATTTTTACATGTAATTGGGAAAAAATACTCATTGAAGAAAGAGATTCACATAAGCTTTAAATGTTTCCCCAAAAATACTGCTTTTAAAAACATAGTCCAAGACTTTTTGAGTGTATTACTTTGGTTTACCACTGTTGGCTGAATCTGAACTTTGGTGGGGTTTTTTACATCCTATTTTGTCCTTGATCCTTTTCGATACAAATATATGGAGCATATAAACACATGAATACAAGTACTGTAGTATATTTTTAAAGTATTTTTAGATGTTTAATGCTGCTTACAAACCTTTCTAGCCCTTTAACAAAAAATGAGTTAAGTTAGAAAGTAGCTTCTATAAATGTAGGTTTAGGTTGGATTGGGATGATTTTTTTCTCTCTGCCCTCCCCCCCATTCAGAATTTTTGAGACTTGTCTATTATCTTCACAGAAGGTTGGGAGAAGTTAATGCGCTCCACCTATCAAAAAATCTGAGGCAAAATGGAACTTAAAAGTGGTCTCCTCAGTTTTGATCTTGAAGGTCTTTCTTGAGCATCCTGGCCCCTTGGTATTACTACAAAGTAATCAAGAAGGATATTTGAAAACAAACAGAAAATGGCCTATCTTAATTAAAGCCATGATGTATACATGTCTGAAATTTTTTGAGTAATTGTGGTTACTAAACTCCCTAGTACTATGTGAACAACTCAAGTACAAAAAAGCCTTAATCTCTATATCTATATGGTTGGTGAGTGAATAAATGGAGCGCCTACTGCCCTACAATTTCCACCTAAAGAAAGAGTTGCAGATTTTTACTCTGTAGTGCTGTAAATTCACTACCTCTATATCCTCAATTTGTTTTTATTTTTTTTCCTTTGACTGATTAAAATCTCACCTGGTTGTAGTACTTGTCAAGTGCAGCAGAAAAGACATTCTTACCCTGTGATCTGCGCTTAGATGGATAGAGTTATGATATCATATGTCCCTTACAGCCTCTCTCTAGTCAGTTGAGAACTTCAGGGACCCTACCTGGCTACACAATCAAACATGAAGTATCCTGGGAGTCTTCAGATTGTTAAGAGGCTCATTAGAACATCAGGACTGCTATTGAACAATGCAGAGTGGTGTTCAAGTTTGGAAACTGGTTCCTGATTCCCTGTCGCATTTCAGTAATGCAGGTCTTTTTTTTTTTTTAATGAGTGACTGGGCATCCACCGTAGAGAAGAGAAAAAGAGAATACCATGAACAAAACTTGAATGTCCAAACAAAATTTATTCAAGGATTTTCTAGATCTGACCAAGGCCAGAGATTGGCTGGAGATGGATATGGTTCTCCAAATCTTCATCTGAATTGGTGTGGTGGTATAGACCCTCCAATGGATTCAAGTCCTGTTTCATATATGTTAGAAATGCTCCCTTTTTTCAGGAGTTTCAGGATCATAATTGTTGAGGATCAAAATATTATCTGGTATCTTAACTTCCTGATCTACACTTTGGAAAAGGCCTCGATTATGACTTTAATACAATTTATATAATATACATATATGTATGCATGTATGTTTACATGCATGTCTTATTAACATGTGTATCTACTTTCTAGTAAGCAGTATCATTCCTTTTCAGCTGTGAAATTCTAAAAAGCGAACATCCTTATACACATCACAAAAAGGGTCACAGAAACCACAAAACATATACTGTGAAATAAATTATGGCAGTCATGGTTTAACAGGCCTTAAAGCTACAGAATACAATTAAACCAACAAAAATCATCAGCCTTTCTCTGCCTTGCTAACAAAACCCAAGAGGGAAAAGAGGAGGAGATAAAGAAATTCCCTTTTAAAAACAGTCAAATGCATTAAATATCTGGGAATTTACATACCCAAGATAAATAGAATTAGAAAATGTAATACTAAAATTCATTTGAAGTCATAAAAATTAAGACTATCAGGGCAGAGCCAAGATGGCGGAGTAGAAGCACAAACTTGTCTGCTGCTCCAATCATTTCTAATACATGTAAAAAAATGACTCTAAACAAACTTTGGAGCTACAGAACCCACAAAGAGACAGAGAGAAACAAATCTCCAACTGAAGGCAGCCCAGCAGGCAGACAGGAAAGATCCATCCCACAGAGCTAGGAGCCAAGCAACGTCCCGCGTGAGCCACTTGATTCTGGCCATAGGGCAGCCCTGACCAGCTGTGGCCAGAGCAGACTTAAGGAGAGTGAAGAACCAGCAGCTGTGGTGATTTCCAAACTTTTCAATCCATAAACCCCAAAGAGAAAGTAAAAGATAAGGGAAGAACTCTGTTGGAACAGGACGGAAGAGTGCAGTCTGGCCCCTGGGGTGAGAAGTGGTAGAGGGGTGGCAATTGTGCAGCCCCACTGCATGGCTGCCTCAGGAGCTCCTGGCCTGCAGATTGTAGGGATCAAGTGACCATTCAGAGGGTAATCACTCTTGCTTTAACCTGCTTGGATGTGGATCCTGGTCTTGGGTGGTAGCCTTGGGGTGTGTGGCCAGTGAGCCAGAGCTTGTAGGGGCTGTAGAGAGGGTGCCCTCCTAATAGCAAAGGCAGCTGCGAAAACCATATTGAGTTGGGACAAAGCTCTTTCCATTCTGGGAGCAGAGTTCTACAGTGGCAAAGAGCTCAAAAGTCAAGTAATTAGCTGGCAATATGAGCAAACAGAGGAAGCACAAACAGATCATGGAATCCTTTTTTGGGGACAAAAAGGATCAAGGCATGGAGCAGGAGGAAGACAGTGAAGTCAGAACTGCATCAAAAGCCTCCAAGAAAAACGAATTGGTTACAGGCCATGGAGGAGTTCAAGAAGGATTTTGAAAATTAAGTAAGAGAAGTAGAGGGAATATTGGGAAGAGAAATGAGAATGCTGCAAGAAAATCATGAAAAAGCAAGTCAACAGCCTGCTAAAAGACCCAAAAATACACTGAAGAAAATAACACCTTAAAAAATAAACTAACTCAAATAGCAAAAGAGGCCCAGAAAGCCAGTGAGGAGAAGAATGCCTTAAAAGGCTGAATTGCCCAAATGGAAAAGGAACCTCAAAAACTCACTGAAAAGAATAACTCCTTCAAAATAGATTGGAGCAATTGGAAGCTAATAACTTTATGAGAAATCAAGATACTATAAAACAGATCCAAACAAATGAAAAAAATAGAAGGCAATGTGAAATATCTCATTGGAAAAACCACTGACCTGGAAAATAGATCCAGGAGAGATAATTTAAAAATCATTGGACTACCTGAAAGCCATGATCAAAAAAAAGAACCTACACACCATCTTGCAAGAAATTATCAAGCAAAATTGCTCTGATATTCTAAAACCAGAGGACAAAATAGAAATTCAAAGAATTCAATAGCCTCTTGAAAAAGATTCCAAAAAGAAAACTCCTAGGAATATTATAGCCAAATTCCAGAGTACCCAGGTCAAGGAGAAAATACTGCAAGCAGTCAGGAAGAAATAATTTGAATTTTGTGGAAAAACAAACCAGGATAACACAAGACCTAGCAACTTCTACATTAAGGAATCAAAGAACTTGGAATATGATATTCTGGAGGTCAAAGGAGCTAGGATTAAAACCAAGAATCACCTACCCAGCAAAACTGAGTATAATGCTACAGGGGACAATATAGTCATTCAATGAAATAGAGGCTTTTCAAGGATTCTTGATGAAAAAACCAGAGCTGAACAGAAAATTTGACTTTCAAATACAAGAAGCAAGAGAAGCATGAGAAGGTAAACAGGAAAAAGAAATCATAAGGAACTTATCAAAGTTGAAATATTTACATTCTTACATGGAAAAATGATCATTGTAACTCATAAGACTGCACTCAGTATGAGGATAGTTGAAGGGAATATATGTGTGTGTATATGTATGTATAGGAGGTTGCATGTATATATAAATATATATGTGAGTGTGGGAATATGTATGTTCATGTATACATAGAGGGCACAGGATAAGTTGAATATGAAGGGATGATATCTAAAAAATAAAATTAGAAGGTGAGAGAGGAATTTATTGGGAGAAGGAGAAAGGGAGAGATAGATTAGGGTAAATTATATAAAAGAGGCAAAGGAAAAAACTTACAATGGAGGGGAAGAGCAAGAAGGTAAAAAGGAATGGGACAACCTTACCCTCATTGATTTTTGGCTTAAGGAGGGAATAACATACACACTCAATTGGGTATCTTACCCTACAGGAAAACAGGGCGGTAGGGAATAAGATGGGGGATGACAAAAGGGAGGGTAGATTGGGGGAGAGGGTAGTTAGAAGCAAACACTTATGAAAAGGGATAGAGTCAACGGAGAAAATAGAATAAGTGGGGGGCGGGATAGGATGGAGGAAAATATAGTTAGTCCTTCACAATATAACTACTATGGAAATGATTTGGGTGTCTACACATGTACAATCTAAATTGAATTGCTTATCTTCCCAGTGGAGGTGGGTGAGGAGGGAAGAAGGGAAAAAATCTGGAACTCAAAGTTTTAAAAACAAATGTTTAAAAAAAAATCTGTTTTTAGGGACGGGATCAGGGTGGAGAGTGGAGTGGGTGGGAGGTGGGATGGGAGGGAGAGAAGTGTAGTCAGTCTTTTACAATATATCTACTATGTTGTTTTGCATTAGCCACACATGTACAACCTATACTGAACTGCTTGTCTTCACAGTGGGGGTGGGTGATGGGGAAGGAAGGGAATGAATCTGGAATTGAAAGTTTTAAAATCAAATATTCAAATATATATATATATATATGTACATATAAACAAATCTGTTTTTTACATGCAACTGGGAAATAAGATATACAGGCACTGGGGTATAGAAATCCATCTTGCCCTACTAGAAAATTAGGGAGGTGATGGGGGAGGATACAAGAGAGAACAGATTAGGGGAAGGGGTATTCAAGAGGCTTGCTATTTTGAGGGGATTAGGGATAGGGAGAAAAAATGTAACTCAAAATCTTGTGGAAATGAA
>NW_027185665.1:2371822-2505032 GCF_028583685.1 Petaurus breviceps papuanus
TTAGGGATAGGGAGAAAAAATGTAACTCAAAATCTTGTGGAAATGAATGTTGAAAACTAAAAATAAATAAATTTAATTAAAAAAAATAAAGCTGTCTTTACTTTAGAAAAGCAGATCAAAGAGCCTGTGCTAGCAGCCCACCCTGTGTGCTAGTGTGGTTGCAAGTGTGAAAGGGGCAGAAAGTTCATTTGTGTAAAGAAAAAGAATGTGAAGGATGGAAGATCCTGCCCATTTCATATGTAAATAATGGTTGAGATGAGCAGGAGGAGGGTAGAGAAGGGGGAAATATTTTTGTTTAAGAAAAAATCTCTGTGTGAAGAAAACATTTTTCCATTAAAATGTAAGGAAAGAAAGATTTCTGAGTCATGTGAACAACACCTGGGTCATGTGACCAACAATAAGGAGAACTAGACCTTTTTTCCAGTCCTCACTAATTCCACAACTTCTCAAAATAGAATTGTGTGCAGCAGGTGGACAGCCGAGCCCTAAGGTGCTCAGCAGTCGGTGTGAGCTTTCAGTTCTGTTCTCTGGGGTCCAATCAGTAATGTCCTTGCTGCATTGTAGACTTTGCCGGCATACCTGAATGTAATCATCAGTCAAAAAGATAGATTTTAGATCAAAGAGAGGCATTTGAAGCATTCCTCCCTGCCTCCCCATAGAGAGCAGATTATTTGCTTTTTTTTTTTTTTTTGCCTTTTGCCTTTTGGAGGGCAATTGAGGTTAAGTAACTTGCCCAAGGTTACACAGCTAGAGGGTGTGTGTGTGTGTGTGTGTGTGTGTGTGTCCGTTAAGTGTCTAAGGCCAGATCACAACTCAGGTCCTCCTGACTCCAGCCTGCCCCTTTACTCACTGCGCCACCTAGCCGCCCTAAATTATTTGATTTTCAAACACCTCAAAAACCAGAAACACAAAGGTAAATAAATACAACTAACAAAGAAAGCATATGTAATACAATAAATTGTCCCCTTTTTAGAACCTATTAAAAGGAAAACAAACTGGAAAAATAAAGCAATCTATTCAGCATGGCCTCCTGGCTGTTCCACAAACAAGACACTCCATCTCTCAGCTCTGGACCTTTTCTCTGGCTGTCTCCCATAACTAAAATGCTCTCCTCCCTGAAATCCACCTCTTGACTTCCTGGTTTCCTTTGAATTCCAACTTCTAGGGGAAACCTTTCCTAACCCTCTTAATTCCAGTGCTTTTCCTCTTTTCATTATGCCCTATTTATCTTGAATATAGCTAGCTTTGTATATATTTATTTGCATGATGTATTCCCCCTGAGATTGTCAACTCCTTGAGGGCAGGTATGCCTCTTTTGGTATCCTCAGGGCTTAGTACTGTACCTGGATCATAGTATGTATTTAATAAATGTTTATTGATTGATAAGAGGCTTTTTTTTTTTAAGGAAATAACAGGCACTATTAAAAGATGACTTTCTAAAAGCACACAAAGGGATAAAGATGAACAGATGAACGTGGAGCTTTACCAGACCTGAAACATCTTGGACTAAAATCTTAAAACTTCACCCGACACCTTACAGTTGAATCAACATATTTTGTGGGATTAAACTAGAAAACTGGAGGGCACATAAAAGGGGAGAAGGGATATAGGAACCTTTGTTAGGTAGCTGGTACAGTGGAGAAGAATGCTGGACTTGGCGTCAACAAGACCTGATTTGAAAATCCTGCTTGAAATACTTACTGGCTATGTAATCATGGGCAAGGCAGGTAACCTCTCAGCCTCAGTCTCCTCATCTGTACTATGGGGATGATAGCACCTACCACTCAAGGTTGTTGTAATAATAAAATGAGCATTTGTAAATTACTTCACAGGGCTTAAAGCATTATATAAGTGCTAGTTATTATTATTATTATTATTTATTGCAATGGATATAAATTGCAAGGATTTGGTACCCAGAAAGACCACTGTACCTGAGAGTGTACTGTGCCTATATGGACAACATGCTGTCTCAGGAGAAGGGAGTCAAAGCTTCTGGGAGCATCCAAAAGGATGGGAGGGAATGGACCCACAGATCAGGTTCTATGGCAAATGGGAAAAAAAATTAGTGTGGGGGAGGACAGGGCATAAAATGAACACATGAGCAGGGACACAGGGAAATTTCTATCAATGAAGTACTTCTGAGTGAGACATAACTGGAAAAAAAAGACCTATAATCTAATAACATTGAAATAGTTTTTAAAAAAGATTGTTCTTTAAAAAGACTAACAATTGGTAAACCTTTAGCTAACCTGATTTTTTAAAAATGAGGGCAAAAAATCAGATTAACAAAATATGAGTCAAACAAGGTGATACCACAAACAAAATGAGAAAAACTATAATGAATTATCAGAGCATACTATACAGAGTTATGTTCTAACAGCACTGAGAATGCAAAAGAATTGCTATAGATGAGTGCCTTCAAAAATATAACATACCAAACTAATAGAACAAATCAAAATCTTAATCCAATCTCAGAAGAGAAAATAGAACTAAATGGAAAAGAGCTACTAAAGAAAAAAATACTCTTGATTCTAATGGATTCCACCAAATTTTAGAGAACAATTAATATCGATACTATACAAATTATTCTCGAAAACTGAGAAAAAACACAGACAAATATAATCTTAATAGCTAAATCAGGGAAGGATAAAGCAAAGAAGGGGAGTGATCAATATCACTAATGAATGCCAGTTTTAAAAACTTGTCAAACAGACTATCGCAATTCATCTGAGAAACTATTCATGATGACCAAGTCAGATTTTTATCATGATTTAAGACTGGTTCAACATGAATAAAATTATCATTAGGCATATTAAAAATAAAAACACCCATGGGCAGCTAGGTGGTGCAGTGAATAGAGCACTGGCCCTGGAGTCAGGAGGATCTGAGTTTAAATCTGGCCTCAGATACTTGACACACTAGCTGTATGACCTTGGGCAAGTCACTTAACCCCAATTGCCTTGCCTTCCCCCCTCCAAAAAATAAAAAATTAAAACACCCCAAAAGTAATCAATTAGTAGATGAAAAAAAAGTCTTTGATAAAGTACAATACTTACGCTCAAATCCTAAAGTATAAGCATGGGGTGATTTTATTTTAATATCATAAAAGTATCCAACTGAAAACCAAAGGCAAGCCTCATATGCAAGAGGGTACACTGGTGTAAAGCAAGGATCCCCACTTTACTCACTATTTGACATAATTCTAGAAATGCCAGCAATAACAAGACAAGACAAGGGAATAAGCATTTATATAGTGCCTATTATATGCCAGGTATTATGCTAATTTATGAATATTACAGATATTGGTATCTCGGGATTCTCATAACAACCCTACAACGTATGTACTGTTATTACCCACAAGACAAACAGAGGTCAAGTGACTTGCCCGGGCTCATAAGACTATTGATTGTCTGAAGCTGGTTGACTCCACATCTAACACTTGATCCACTGTACTATCTCCCCACCAACAGGAAGGAATTAAAGGTGTGAAGATGGACAAAGAGCAGATAAAACTATCCTTATTTTGCTGACGACATGATGGTTTACTTTTAAAATCCTAGGGAATCAACAAACTAATTGAGATAATAGCACCAACAATGTGTAAGCTACAAACTAAACTCATGAAAATGAACTATTTGTATATAGTTATAAAATTTAAGAGGCACTAATGGAAAGATAAATCCAATTTAAAACAACAACATATATACAGTATTTTGGGATCAAATTACCAAAACATACAAAATATGTATATAGATTCAATTACAAAGGACTCCTTAAAGAAATAAAAAACAACCCAAATTAGAGGAATATTTAGTGTTCTTGGCTAGCTGGACCATTTCAATGTAATAAAAATGACAATGCTATCCAAGTTAATTTATAGTTTTAATACTATAGCAATCAATCTATCAAAAGGATACTTTACAGAACTCAATAAAGTAATAACAAATTGATTTGGAGAAACAAAAGCTTATAACATAAAGGGAAATAATTTTTTAAGGTAGGAATTAAGGGGAAGTAATACTTCCAGACCTCAAACTATATTATAAAGCAGAAGTCATCAAAAACATCAGTCATTGGTTAAAAAATAAAGTAGAACAATGGACCAGACTGACAAGGGAGAATATGATAGAAATTTGCATAGGTACTGCTAGGGAACATGGCAGAAATTAAGCTCAAACTAACCTCTTAGAACAAATTCCACAAAATCTATTTATCACCAATATTATATTTTTAAAAATCAAACTGTGCTAGAAACTGTAGCCAAAGAACTTTAAATTTAAATTGTTAAACTTGCTTGAGTCTTGGGACTGAGATAACAGGAGAGGGTTTTAGAAAACAGCAGCTTAGTCATCTGACAGGGAGATCTTAGCTCTTGTACTAGAGAAGTTGTTTGGAAGAGGAATATTATTTTGCAGATTGAAGAAAAGACTGAGTGATAGGCTTAAAGCAGAGTGGACTTCTGCTGGATTTTCAGGTATTGCCCTTCAGCAACCATCTGTAGTTTAAGAAAGAGGTATCAAACAGGAATAGTCTCAAGCATGGCCTCTAACAGATTGATATGTAATAAAGAAATATTTTTTTTAATTTTTAAAATACAATAGAACATAGACAATGTGAATATGTTTTTCTAAGTCAACATGTGACCTGAAGTGATCTTTGTGTATGGTTCAGTGGCCCCCATTTCCATTTCAGTTTGACCGTACTAGTTGAAGAGAAGTAAGCCTCTCTGAGGTACCTGAGTGTTCTTTGCTGGCTCCTCTCTAGAGTGAAAGGGAAAAGCAGGGATAAAAATTCAGGCTTTGCAGCTGCTTAGTTATAAATATGCTGCTTGCTGTTTGTCCTTCATTCTCAAAGAAGGCCTGGACATCAGGGAGATGATGCTATGACATGCAGGTAAATTGGATTTAAGTGAGGGAGGGCTTATGATGTTATAAATGTTAAGAGAGGTGAATGGACAACACAGCAGAAGAGCTGGCTGGGTTTGTCTGCAATTTCTAGAAAGCTGTAAGCTTTGCTTGACTGTAATTAAAAAAAAAAAAGTTCTCTTTTTTCCTGACCTCTGATTGGACAATGCAGAATCCTAGAGCATGGAGAGTTGGTTGGGCTTGCCTTGCCCAGAGAGTTAACCTGAGGAGCTATGCAGTTCCCTGGCTTAAATAAAATAAATATAACTAATATATAATATAAATAAATATAAATAAAATAACAGCATAATAAGTTCTAAATATAGATGATATAACATTATAATTCTCTTGTTTACGCCTTATTGTTACATAAATGTTTCGTGTTTAAAGTTTTGTGTGAATGAGAAATTCACTGGTGTATCACGTAGTACCAAGTATTAAGAATGTATCACCCCTAAGGAGCACAAGGGAGTTTGAGTCAAAAGATGCTTGATAGTGACCTTGTTCTGGAAATCCCACATGTGCCCATGCGAGGGCAGGTTGTCTAGGAGAGGATACCCAGAGAGAAAGGCTGTGGTCATGTCCATGCACCTGCTACACCAAGAAACTAAAACATGTAAGAGACTCGAGAAGTTATTTTGCAAGAACTATTAGAGAAACTGGAAGGCAGTTTTGATTAAAAAGAAGTTCAGAGTAGTATAAATTCCAAACATGTAAGCAATATATGAAAATTCATGCTATATAACATATTGCTTGTATTTTCTGACAATTGATATGTTGGTTAGTTTTACTGGGCTATTTTTTACCTCTTTCTAAAATATTTGTTGAAGCAGATGGTTCACTGAGGAGGAGAGAAGAGGGGAAAGGACATATTCAAATCTAAACATGATATCAAAACCAAAGGGCATCATTAGAAATAAAATAGTTTTAATTAGTAAATGGTTGGAGTAAAAAGTTTCATGTTATAATCACTCTTTTATGCTATTTTGTTTAACTTTTTTGAGGGCATTATGCTTTGTAGATAGTTTAGACATCAGTCTGTTGAGGTTCATATAATACCTCAAAACAAAAGTTAAGAAATTAAAGAATATAAAGTTTCTTCTTTCGAAATTACAATTAGGACAAAAAAATTATACCCAAAGCACAAATAAGATCATATAATGTAAAATAGACTATCTGAAATATGTAAAATTAAAAGTGTTTTCAGAAGTAAAATCAATGCAGCTAGCATAAGATAAAATATATAGACTGGAATAAGATATTTACATTAAATATTTCTGATAAAAGCCTGATATCTGATATCTAGTGGGATTTGGCAGAAATGTATGTATGTATGATATGATGTTCAATAGACAAGTAGTCAAAGGACATAGTTTTCAAAAGAAGAAATATAATTGTCATCTGAAAAAATGTTCAAAATCACTGATATCAGAGAAATTCAATTCAGAACAACTCTGAGATTTTTCGTTCCCATTGAGCTAGCAAAGACCCAAAAAGGTAGAAAGATTCATTGAGAATGGGAAAGGGAAGGTATTAATTCACCATTATTGGAGTTATTACTTACTTCAACTGTTCTGGAAAACAAATTGGAATGAGGAAAAAGTAGTTATAAATTGTTCATATCTCCTGACCTTCTACTAAGACTGTAGTCTAAGGAACATATTGAACAGTAAGAAAAATTGTAACAAAACTCATCTGGAAGAACAAAAAGACTAGAATCTCAAGGGAATAAAGAGTAAAAATATAATTGAAGGGGAACATAACATAATAAATAAGCAAAAAAACCCACAAAAAATTAACTAAAGACTGTAATCCAATGTTTAATAAACCAAAAGAACATGAATTATTGTAGTAGTGACTTCCTTTTTAAAGGAAAAACTGGAAATCAATTTGTCAGAAATTAGGTCTAGACCAATATCTAACTCTATTTAACACAATAAATTCAAAATGGATACATGGCCTGAGTATAAAAGGTCAGTCAGACCATAAAAATATCATAAAGAATGAAATCAGGTATCCTTCAAAACTATAGTTAGAATGTGGGTTTTTAAATGCATTTTATCACCCACATTTCCCATTTTATCTCACCTCTCCACCTCCCAGAGAGTAAAATCCTTTATAACAGAGAAATTTTTTTAAGTTCATAAAAATTAACTAGCAAGTTAGAAAAGTCTGACACAAGCTATAGTGTTGCACATCTGTTGTGCCCTCCCACCTCCCACCAGCAAAGAATGAAATGCATTTTCATATCTTTTCGTAACTCTTTGGGTCATTGATTCAGTGATTGACCGCAGTACCTAATCAGTGGACTCTTGGATAATCTTATCTCATAAATTAGTCTACTTTTTTAAGGAGAGAGGAAAATTAAATTGCCATTATCAAATGGGGAAAAGAAGAAAATCACAAGAATTGAAAAGGAAATAAGGAAAATTATTAGAAACTATTTTCTCCAACTATATGCTAACAAAAAGTTATCATTTAAACGAAATGGATTAATACTGATAAAAATATAAAATGCAGAGATTAAAAACCCCAGGACTAGGTATATTTATGAGTGAATTTAATCAAACATTTAATGTACAATTCTAATCACATAAACTGTTTGCAGAAATTGGATTATATTAGATATTGTCTGCCTCCTTCATCCCCTACCTTCCTCTTCCTTTCTTCTTGTGTATTCCTATTCTGCTCTCTCTTCTTTCCTCTTTTAATATCATTAAAAGAAAGCAAAACCACTCTCAGATCCTTTGTCTTTTTGAATAACTCTATGACTCTTGATGACATTAGAGTTCTTAGGAAACATTTTTTCCTCTTCCTTTATTAAAATGTAAGCACATCATCCTTGTTATAAACATTTCCAATTGCAAAAATATGTTTAACTTTTAATGTTTCTCAACTCCTCTGTATGTATTTCAGTTTCTACTCAACTCTGGTCTTTTTGTGAGGAATACTTGGAAGTCTTCTACTCCATTAAAGGTCTGTTTTCTCCCAATGGAATCGTACTCAGTTTTACTAAACTGTAAGCCTACATCTTTTTCCTTTTGGAATATTGTAATCCAAGATGTCCTTTTGTTTATAGTAGAAAATGCCAGATCTTGTGTGATCATGAGTGTGGTTCCTCAGTACTTACATTTTCCTTGTTGATGCTTGCAGTATTTCTTTTTTTTTTTTATATGAAGTTCTGGATTTTGACTATGATGTTTATTGGGGTTTTAATTTCAGTTTTCTTTAGAGAAGGGATCAGTAGATTCTTTCTATTTTTACTTTGCCCTCTGGTTCTAATAGGGCAGCTAGGTAGCACAGTGGATAGAGTACTGGGCCTGGAGTTAGGAAGACTCATTTTCCTGAGGTCAAATCTGGCCTCAGACACTTACCAGCTCTGTGACACTGGGAAAGTTACTTAACCCTGTTTGCCTCAGTTTCCTTATCTATAAAATGAGTTGAAGAAGGAAATGGCAAATCACTCCAGTATCTTTGCCAAGAAAACCTAAATGGAGTCACAAAGAGTGAGACACAATTGAACAATAACAACTGGTTCTAGTAAATGTCAGAAGAAAGATTGGAACCTATTTATTTTAGATTCTAAGCAGCTAGGTGGTACAGTGGACAGAGCATTGGGCCTGGAATCAGGAAGACTCATCTTTCTGAGTTTAAATCTAGCCTCAGAAACTTACTAGCTGTGTGACCCTGGACAAGTCATGTAACCCTGTTTGCTTCAGTTTCCTCATCTGGAAAACGAGCTGGAGAAGGAAATGGCAAACCACTCCAATATCTCTGCCAAGAAAACTCCAAGTGGGGTCATGAAGAGTCAGACACAACTGAAATGACCAAAAAAAAAGTAGCTACCATCCTTTAAACCTGTTGAGTAATTCCTGTTTCCACCTTACCTTAGAGGGGAGAGATGCAAGCTTTCTCTCCTGATAAAAACCACAGAATTTTTTTGACCAGCCTTCCTCTTGTAAGTTATTTCCTTTGCCCACAAGAGCTTTGTGGAGATAAAAAGACAAGGCAGATCCTGCTAGATTACATTAGGAAGATTATGTTTTAGCATGACCTTTATGTATATTATTCTTTCTAGTCTATTATTAGAATATCTATCTATATTATTTTATTTTATTATTATTTTCATCTTCTACAAGACACTATTTGGTGTTGTCTTTTCTTTTGTAGTAAGGTTCAGGGTTTTTGAAATCCCCTATCAATTACTCTTTCATGTAACTATTCTCCCTCAACTGCTTCACAGTAATCCTAATGTTAGGGGAAATGAGGCGGCACTTACCATTATAGCTACAGAGAGATGCGTATATGCATGGATACATTCTCGATCACTGTTAGTTCAGTTATGTTCCCAGAAAAGAATAGCACCTGTACTTATAAAAGTCTCAAATAGCAAAGAGATTCTAATATACATTAGGAAAAGATTGCAAAGTAGACATTATAGAGGGTGTTGGGACTCTCCTAGCTCAGTGGATGCCAAAATAATCTTGCCTAACCAAGGCTCCTAACTTGTGTTTCTACCTCCAGTCTCTTTCCTTTGTAATCTTTTCACCCAGCTGCCAAATTAATCTTCCCACTGTTTGCCTCTAACCCCTTCTCAAAAACCTTCAGTTGTCTATGAAGTAAAATACAGAAACGTCAGCCTGCCATTCAAGGCCTATCATGATCTGACTTCTACTTATGTTTCTAACCCCTTCACCTACCCTAAGTTCCAGCCCAATTGAACTACTAGTCATTTTCTGGTCTTATCTTTACTTCTCCCTCCTCAGTGTATTTAAGCAGGTTGGGTCTGCCTTCTGGAAGACTCTCCTTCCATATGGCTATCTAGTGAAATCCTTTGCTTTTAAGGTCCACTTCTTATGTTCCCCCCTCTAGAAAATGTTCTTGATCTCCCTACCTGAAAGTGACTTCACCATTTTCCAATTTTTTTATAGCATTCTATCTAGATCTCTCCTTTACCCCTATTGCCTCCTACTTTGTATCATACTTATTTGTGTCTCAGTGTAAATTCCTCGAGGGTAGAGATTGTTTTTCATTGTTCTTATCGTCTAGTATAATATCATAGGCAGAGAAACAGACATAGAATAGGATATTGGTAAGTGCTTGCTGAATTGGTACTTTCCTGAGGTGACTAATAAGAGATGGTGTTCAGATAAAGATCAAGCATATTTAGTTTTTTTTAATTTACTTTTTACTAATGACAAGTTTGCCAAGAAATATACACAGAATATTTACTGGAATGCTTCCTACTCTTTACCAGGAATCCAGTTATTGATCACTGAGAGTATTTATAATCAACTAACTTGCCTTTTCTTATTAAATTACATCACTAGAAGACTTCATAGAGCAAGTCTAAATGAAACTGAATTCTTGAATGTATTCATCCAACGTGTATACATTTTTTTAAATTTCATGAATGATTTCTGGAATCTTTTCTTATCCCTCAATAATTTTAAAAATTATTATTATCATTATAATAAACTTAACATTCACAAAAAGGTTAATGAGAAAATAATCAAAACAAATGAGGAAAATCTGCTAAAATCCTAAAATGTGAACTTTTACATTTTGAATATGTTTTCATATGATCAGAACTAGAAGGGACCTTGAAGATCATCATCTATTAGGGCTATCTCATCTTTGCAAATGAGGAAGCAAAGGTAAAGAGGAATTGACCCTGCTTGTGTAGTTAGTAAGTAAAACATACAGGGATTCAAATCCCAGCCCTCTCATTCCAAACCTAGGTGAAAAAAGAAATTATAGATTTTTAAAGACAACAAAAAATTTTGCTTATGACTCCTCCCAAATTTGATTAAGTAATTATAAATCTGTTTTAAAAAAGTCATTGTAAATCTATATACTATTTGTATTCTGTATTAATCTCATTTTATATGATTTCATATGTCTTTCTATGGTTCCTTTTTTTTTTTTTTAAAGCAATCAGGGTTAAGTAACTTACTCAAGGTTACACGGCCAGGTGTTTCTGGGTGGGTGCTAAGTGTCTGAGCCCCGGATTAGATCTCCAGGTCGTCCTGACACTGGAGCCGGTGCTCTCACTTGCTGTGCTACCTGGCTGCCCCACTATGGTTCCTTTTATGCTTCATAGCTGATGTGGTATAGTGTACTAGAACCGGAGTTAGGAGACCTAGGTTCGAATCCCCACTCATTAGTGTCGTGACTGGGTGGAAGTTGCTGAAACTTTCTTTCTAAGGGATGTTTGAAGAATCCTTGAAAGAAGAAACTGTTTACTTGTGCAAAACGAAAAAGTTTCTCTTGTGAATTCTTCCTCCACATGAAGAAACTGCAAAGTAAGGTTTGGAGGTTATGCTCTAGGGGGAATAAGGTCCCCCAGATATCAGGACCAGAGAAAGATGATCAAGAAGCAGAATATGGATGCTTGTTTCTGATCATCCTCTTTCTTAGCATATATTTGGACTCTAAGCCTAGAATGTAGCTGAGGGTGCAGCCCATAGGAATGTGAGAACATGCTCAATCATAGACATATGAAGTTCCTTGTTTTTCGTGATATGGAGGCCAGTGGTGTTATTAAAGGACTGGAACAGAAAAGAGAATGGAAGGACTTACTGCCCAAGGGACAGGGAGTGGCAGCAGGGCCACAGGTCTGGAAATACTGGTTCTTGGAGATGTTTTACTGTGGCTCCTCCCTGTTCCTTAGGGATCAAGACTCTCAACTCCTAAGGGGTCAAGAAGGCTGGCACATCCACAGCTCATTTATAAACAGGTGGAGGTGGCTGGGGAGGGACAAAGCCTGCCTCGAATACAATTGTCTGAACAGGTTCCTGTTAATTATTGAAAAGGGTTGAGGTAAATGTCACTTCTTGTTCCTTTGCCGTGTAAATCTGGATGGGTTGTACAGTGATTTGATGAGAATGACTAATTGAGCAACTTGCTACTGTATATATACAGGTATCATATCTACACATATATAATTTCCCTCCTACCTAGCCAGCCAAGTATCTTAATACTAGTTGGAGTGCATAGACTAAGGTTGGGGAAGCTCTAGGTCCTCAAGTGTGGCCTTTTGACCGAGTCCAAGTTTTACAGAACAAATCCTTTCGTTAAAGGGACCTAGAAGGCCACATGTGGCCTCGAGGCTACAGGTTCCCCACCCCTGGGATAGACAATCTTAACATCTGCCTCTCTGACTCACAACTTTAGTGGCTCGGACATGTAAATATATATAATTATTTTTATTTTTCTTGCTCTATTTCCTCATGCTCTTTTCCTAGGTCCAAAGTTCCCTGTCAAGTCAAGCAGCATGTATTAATTACCTACTATGTGCTAGGTGCTAAGCTCTGGGCATACAAAGAAAGACAAAATAGTCCTTGCCCTCAAGAAGTTCACAATTTAATAAGGGACGAATCACTAAGCACTGTCTACAATTGCCTAAGCTGTCCCTGTTGTACTGTAATGCCAAGGAAGGCAACTCCCCAAGGTTCAGAATACCAGCATAAGTGCTCTCCATTTTACTCAGTGACCAACCAAGAACAGAGAAGATCAAAACATGACATCATTCCAAATACAGCATTTACTAAGGGTGATTAAATAATCTCCAAGGACTACCCCACCCCAGGACCTTCCAATCATTCAATCAATTACAAAGTCCCTGTTCTAAATACTACTCCACCCCTAGGCTATACCTTCATTTAGTCCATCACAAAACCCCTCTTCTCAAATGGAGATTAGTTTCCAAACATAAGTAAAGTATATTCATTTGTTCAACCATAGAACACAAAAAGGTCAAAAGTTCCCCACCCCTGGATCACAATTGAATCTACCCCAGAGTTACATCAAGTTTAAGCACAGCACTTAATACCCAAATGGAGGTCTTTTCTTCATCTTGACACGAGGCAAGTTCTCAGCAATCTTAGTTCCTGGGGAGACAAGGCTTAGCAAGACCACAAGATACATTGCCAGTCTCTTCATTAATTCATCCTCTGTCTGCAGAACAGTCCTAGAACCCCTGAAAACATTAGCAAAACCCTCTCCCAGGATTTCTGTAAACATACAACAAGAAAATCCTTCTTCAGGGCTTCTGAACCAACAGAAAGGTTCCCAGACCCCTGCAACAACAGCACTGCCCTTCACCAGTGGACAATATTTATTCTCTGTCTGCAGGACAGTCTCAGTAGCTCTGAACCAACAGAAAGGTTCCCAGACCCCTGCAACAACAGCACTGTCCTTCACCAGTGGACAGTATTCACTCTCTGTCTGCAGGACAGTCTCAGGAGCTCTTAGCCAACAGCCAGGTTCCAGGGCCTCTTCAACAACAGGACTGTCTTTTGGCAAAACAACATCAAAACAGACAAAGTACCAGCAAAACAGCCATGTCTCCTCAGTCCTTGGCAGCTCAGGGGGCAGGTCTCAAAAGTCCAGGGCGATTCAAAGTGGCCCTCAGCAATCCTCTCAGTCTCTCTCTGCCTCCACGAGGGTGCTGCTTCCAAAAAGTTCTTCTGCCTCTCTCTTGTCTCTCCAAATCTACGTCACCAGCTCCTCCCAGTTCAGGACTCTCTTTTCACATCAACAAGTCCATCCCACAGGTGGGATTAGCAAGCTCTGGGTTTTAACACAATCAATTTGAAAACCAAGGCAATACAGGAGGATCTTTATATTCCATAACTATCACACCTGTCACACTATACATAGACATGTTTATATATGCGCATATGTAATATGTATGTATGTGCATTTGTGTATATATATAATATATAATTTTTGTTCATTCTCTTCACCTCCAAAAAAAAAGAAGCCAGGGAGGAAGGAAGATGGGAAGGAAGGAGGGGAGAAGAGGAAAGAAAGAAGGAGAAAAGAAAAAAGAAAGGAAGGTAATCCAGAGTCTTGAAATACAACCACTCAAATGGAATGATGGCATCATGTAATCCTTTGTAGTTCAGGGTTCTTTGTAGCTTGACTTTGCATACCAACAAAACAAGCAAAACCATAATGCACCCTGTTCCTCTTGATAAAGATTATTACACGTGTTTATATAAATAAAAGAACAAAACTGTATTTCAATCTTTTGAAATGAAGTTTTTAATCAATAACTGCAGATTTACTCAACAAAGCATTAATTCATGCCTGGATTATAGCAATGGACCCATGCCATCACCTGTCCCAAACAATCCAGGCAATCCCTTTAATTTTAGACTAATCTAGACCAAATTTAGACCAAAGAGCAGAGGGTTAATATAATGGAAAGAATACTGGACTGAAAACTGAGGTCATTATTCTAGTTCTGGGGTCACCATTTATTATGTGATCTTAGAAAAATTGTGTAATCTTGTTTGTTGGGAAGGCAGGGCAGTTGGGGTTAAGTGACTTGCCCAAGGTCACACAGCTAGTAAGCGTTAAGTGTCTGAGGCCATATTTGAACTCTAGGGTCAGTGCTCTATTCACTGTGTCACCTGGCTGTCCCATAATTGTGTGATCTTGACACAAGATTACATCATCTGTAAAATATTGGGATTCGACTAGGCACTTTAACTTGAAAACAGAAGGTTTGGGTTCTGCTTTTGTCTCTGACACTTATTACCTATGTAACCCTGAACAAGTACCATTCTTTGAGCCTCAGTTTCCTTATCTGTAAAGTGAAAATAATAACACCTGGTGTGCCTGCTTTACTAGTTATGGTGACTATCGAATTAGGCCAGGTGTGTGGGAAATGCTTTATAAACAGTAAAATGCTATACAGATGTAAAGGGCTATTATTTAAAAATTGAAGGGGAGGGATCACAGGAGCACTTCTTCAGAAACAATGCTAACCAACATTCTCCCCACTAAAAGAAATCAATTCTCTATCACCTGATAAAAAATCTAACAGAAAACTGATTGCCAAACCCAGCTGCCTAAAGTGAGGCTTGAGTGGGGAGAAGCTAAGATCAGGACTCAACCTCCTGAGCTACTTGAAAGACACTTCACAAATGAAAGCTGACAGCTAACATTCTCACATGTTTGGTTCATCCAAACAAGAGAATATATCTTTTAAAGGGCAGCTTTACTTCTACCTCAAAGCAACTTCCCCAGTGATAACATTTTTCTTTGGAAAACATATTATCTATATAGATAACATATATCTATATAGATTATCTATCCTGCCTTTCACTGGGGTAGAAGTTTTTGATCCCTGTAACTGCAATGCCCTATTTCATATCCAAAAGGTCCCATAACAATGTAATGACCTACAATAGGGCCCAGGAACTTACCTTGGAAATGAAAAATGATTCACCTGGTGATGTTCTGGAAATCACAGGAGGAAGATAAGATATTGTTTTGACATGGAATCCAACAGGTTTCCTCCCTTCTAGCTCTAATTCTATTCGTCCCGCATCCCATAATCCCACTATGTTTTCCCCACCAGTAAGGCTAGATCTTGGTAACAATTTAGATTTCAAGTTGCCATGATTCCCCTTGGTTTTCTATTTTCCATATTCCTATTCACTTGCAGAAGACCGAAGAAGTTGCCTTTACTCCCCTTCTTTGTCCTCTGGAAACTTCACTTCAGCCTCTTTTAAAAGTCTCAGGGGTCATTTAGGAGAGATATTGGGAGGTAAAAACCATAGGGCTTCACTGATTAGATGAGGAATGAGAGGAGGAATCAAGGGTGGCATACAGGTTGTGATCCTAGGAAACTGGGAAGAAAGTGGTGCCCTCTACAGTAATAGAGGAGTTAGGAAGAAGGAATCTTTGGAGAAAAAGATAATGTGTTCAGTTCTGGACATGTTGAATTTAAGATATCTGCAGGACATCCAAGTCAAGATGTCTAAAAGGCAGGTGGAGATGTAAAACTGAAGGTTGAGAGAGAGATCGTTGCTGTTCAGTTGTTTCAGTTGTGTCTTACTCTCTGTGACCCCATTTTGGGGGTTTTCTTGGCAAGGATACTGGAGTGGTTTGCCATTTTCTTCCCCAGCTCATTTTTCAAATGAATAACTGAAGCAAACAGGGTTAGGGTGACTTGCCCAGGGTCACACAGCAAGTAAGTGTGGTTGGATTTGAATTCAGGAAGATGAGTCTTCCTGATTCTAAGCCCAGTGTTCAATCTACTGTGTCACCTAGCTGCCCCTTTATGTATGTATATGTGTCAGTATATAGAAATATACACATATGTATGTATAGGTATATATACATTATATATGTATGTGTGTATGCATATGTATACACAGAAACATATGTGTGTATATTTATAATAGCATTGTTTTTAAGAATACCCAATGCTTTGGAGCATGGTCAAAACCTAGTAGGCCCATCCTCAAAAAAACCCTCTCTTGATTCATCCATCTCCATTAATTATCGTGTTACATTTTGCTTTCCTTTTGTAGTTAAATTTTAGAAAGCTGTCTACAAGAGGTGCCTCTACTTAATTTCCTCTCACCCTTGTCTTAATTCTTGACAGTCTGGCTTCCAACCCCATCATTCAACTGAAAATGCACTCTTCAAAGTTACTAATGCTATCTAAATTGCCAAAACAACAATATGCATATAAATGTAACATAAATTACATGTGTGTGTTCATATGTAAGAAATGGAGATCTTAGGCATCTCATTCAAGAGATATCCATGATATCTCTCTGTATTATATACCATATCTTTGGCTCAAGAACTTCTAGAGAAAACTCTGCTAAATAAAGTATTATAAGATCATGAGATCATTGATTAAGAGCTAAAAGTAACCTTGGTGACCATCTAGTCTAGTGATCTTTGGACTTTTAATCTCATATCCTTATCAGTAAACAATTTTTGAGCAGCCACTCCCAGTATTTATTTATAAATTCTATACCTGTAATACTATACTAAGGTATAATATACACTATAAATCACAAGGAATAGACATTTAAAAGAATGAGAAAAAGATGAAATAACAAGTTTAAAGGATAATTTTCATTTTATTTATGAATAATATAAAACTGTTTTTCTCAGTTCCATTTATTCCGAAATTTGACTCTACTACTTTGGCCCTTTTCTCTTTTCTCTAATCTTTACTATTTCTCATAGTAATCTCATCAACTCTCATGGTCTCACCTATTATCTCTATGCAGATGATTCTCAGATGTATTTTTCCAACCTGAATCTCACTCCAGACCTCCATTCTCAAATCTCCCACTGCCTGTCGGAATCAGATTCTCTTGGAGACATCTTAAACTTAATGTGTCCAAAATTGAACTCCCTCCAAACTTCCCCTCTTCCTAACTTATCTATTACTGTGGTGGGTACCACTTTCTTCCCAGTCCCACAGGTGCACATCCTTGGTTTCATCCTTGACACCTCAATCTCACTCCTCACATCCAATCTTTTGCCAAGGCCTATCAATTTTATCTTTGCAACATTTCTCACCTATGCCCCTTTTCTCCTCTGATACTGCCTCAACCCTCGTGCAAGACCTCATGCCTGGACTACTAAAGTCTCTCCCCACTGTAGTCTCTCCTCCATTATAATGGGAATGTAAATTTTAAAGATCTTCCCTGCCCCTAGGCTGAAGTGCACCTGGAGCCTGGGGTGGGAGGCTTGTTTTTCAGTAGATACTTCTTGATTGGCCAGTGGATCCAGAAGGTTGTTACATTCTCTGAGCCAGGAGAAGGCTATATAAGCCCTGATGTGTAGCTTTGTTTTGGGGCTCACTTTGAGAAGTGTTCTGTGATTTCATATGGATTCTGGGAAGCCGTTGTCCAGAAACCCCTGGCTTTGAAAAACCCAGATGTTGAAACCCAGATGTTGATTTGGTACGGATGTAATGGTTGGACAGTTTGGAAAGCTGTCTACTTGATCTGTTTCTGTCTTGATAATTCTGCCTGTATACTTTGAAGTTCAGGGTGCTGACCTTTTTCCCCTGAACAAGGTAAACGATATATGTCTGACTGATTAAAGTAAGCTTGTTAACCCATTTTGAGTTGCTTTCCTTTATCAAAGCAGATCCAGGAACCTGTGGTAGCAGCCACCCTGGGGACTCTGGGGTGCTTGGGGCTACATCCATTCAGCTAATATGTTGGTCTTTCTAATACTCAAGTCTAACCATGTAGTCCCTCCCCCTTCATTCTGCAAACTTGAGTGGCTTCCTATTGCCCCAGGATCAAATGCAGAATCCTCTGTGTGACTTTTAAAACCCTCCATAACTTGGCCGGTTCCAGCCTTTCCAGTCTATTTATGTGTGATTCCCTACCACCACGACCACCATGGACTCTGTGATCTAGTGAAACTGGCCTCCTTGTTTCTCCTCAAGCAAAACCTTCTATCTCCCAACTCCCAACATTTTCACTGGCTATGCCCCACTCCTGGGACTCTTCCTCCTTATCTGCTCCTCCTGTCTTACCTCAAGTCTCAGCAAAAGTCTTAGTCTACAAAAAGCCTTTCCCAGTCCTCCTTAAGTTTACTGGCTTCTCTCTGAGATTATTTCCAATTTATCCTGTAAACAGGGTGTCCTCAAGGTCTTAGTGCAGTTTTAAGCTTTAGCAGCTTAAAAAGGACACTCTGTATATCCCCTTAATACACAACTCTTTGTATATTGTCTCCTTGATTAGATTATTAATTCCTTGAGAGCCTTCTTTTTCGCCTTCTTTGTATCCACAGTGATTACCACAGTGCCTGGCACAGAGTAGGCATTTAATAAATGCTAGCTGACTTACAAACTTGTTTTTAATGACTTATAGCTGGAAAAAATGACAGAAAAATACATAGATCCAAATAAAAAAGTACATTATTATCTGTGCTTACTAAATCATGATACTTGTTTTGCAGTTCTTTCCATAAATAAAGCAAAGGATGCTTTAAAAAAAAATTTAGCTAGTGAATTTCTATATTCTGTGATATCGATCAACTATTCTTGCATAGTAGTTGAAAAGTGTTTCATCTTTGTATTTTAAACAAATGAGTTCAAAGCCCACTGAGACTTATCTGGAAAAATTTTTAAACATGGTAGGAAATTCTCTTTCCAAGCTTTTTAAGTGTGTGGACCTGAGTTTTTAAAGGTGACATATTTGCATTGTTTGGGGCAATAAAAGCTTAAATGTCATTTCAGTGTAGAGCTAAAAATGAAATAAAATTGAATTTGAAAAAATGTGTTGTCGATCATAATGGCTTTATATTATCATTACCCAATATCTCAAAGCACAATACACACTTAGGAAGAAGTCTATAGATAATAATAGTGAATATAAATCCATATTTTAAGTCATCTTATTGATAAATTTGTTTTTTTGTCTGACCTCTTGTCCAATCTAATTTTTTTTTTAACCATTTTTATTTTGTAATATAGCTGATGAAGAGTTTAAGGAGTAGAAGTGTCAATTCTACCATTTTTTCATTTGCTTTTGCTCATGTTACCAGTAACTGTTTCTTTGATGGACTCTTTTTTGAAGACATTTGTCTATTTTGTAAAGGTTTCTTTAGCTAAAACTAAATAGCATAATCCATAAATCCACTTAACTAGGCATGTATAATTTATAATACACTGTAATAGGATAAAGGCAAAGAACAAATGAGGGCATGATTGTCGACCTCTTTGCATTATAGAATTCCTACCCTTCTCCCAAGATACCTTCTGTAACCTGTGTGTCCTGTGATCATCTAACACCCAGACCAAGTGACGGTCTGTATACTAATCAATCTGTATATTAGGTATTAGTACAGCTTGATTTCTTCTGTATGGTACTGTCTCCTTCCATTTGGAGCAGTTTGTTATTGAGTTTATTCTGCTTTGCTCAGAGTTCTAAGAGAAAAAGTTCTCTAATTCAGAGTTCGGAGGCAGTTGTTTTGAATGTGACAATCTGTAGGATACTGTAATAATAGGCCCACTAGAACTCTTTTATGACTATGGCACAAATGTGATTTATCTTATTATAGACAGAAGATGAGAATTTACAAATTGTAAACTGAGGTGAGGATATTTTGCAGAGAACATCTAGTATCTGCATGAAAAAAAGATAAAGGTGAAAGAGAGAAGGAGGGAAGGAGAGAAGGGAAAGGTTTGGTTCAAAATTGCATTAGCTAAACTGTCAGTGATAGTTGCACAGTTGATGTTGAGGCTTAAGCCCAGCTGAGCAGAGAGACAGCTTTGAAACAGAGAATCAAAGAAGTGATGTGCTCATTCAGCTGAAAAGCTATGTTCATTCACTAAGGAACTTTTATGCACAGTTCCTGAGAGAGAAGTAGGATGCCAAAGCTGACAGTTCCAGAGTTGTGTTACCCCAAGCACATGGGCTTTCCTCACTGATGTTCTTCTTGACAGGTTTTGATGTAAGTCTATCTTCTCTCAGAAATGCTGAGTACATTGGTAGGAAAATGTTACTAGGATTGTGCATGGATTGTGATATATTTATTTTTTCCTGAATTTGTTTAAATATATAAGGATTTGTGATATTATTTCTTGGCCTAATTGTTGAATGGTTATGTTTGAAATCTAAAAGTGCCATTATTATAACTGGTTTTGTATAAATGGAAGCACATTTATGGGGGGTCAGGAGCTATAATAGTGAGTAAGAGAATGTATTCTCCCCATAATAAATGAATTTGAGTGTAATTGCAAGGTGTGGGTTGGTGTGAACAAGTTATCCCAGGAAATAGGTGACTTTATACTCTACGTGAGAGGTCTGAGGTGCTAGAGTACATGTAGATCAACTGTTAAGGACATATGTGACTCAGACTAGTATTTTTTGGTTCCAGTTCAGTGTTGAAACAAAATGAGATGCTCCTAAGCCATTCTACAGTCAACAAAAGTAGGTTTATTTAGCTCTAGCAAAAAAAAGGACCAATAATTTACATGAATCTATTGTCTCCTCTGATTGAATTGTAAGTTCCTTAAATGACAACTGTTGGAGAGCCTTTGGGAAAACAGGTACATTAGTGAGCTGCTGGAACAGTGAATGGTTCATCAGTTCTGGAAAATAATTTTAAACTATGGCCAAAAATGTCACTAAACTATACCTACTCTTAGACCTATGCCCCCACAAGATCAGAAATAGAGGGGAAAGACTCATATATATATGTGTGTGTGGGTGTGGGTGTGTGTATGTGTATATATATATGTAGCAAATCTTTTGTTATAATAAAGAACTGAAAACTAAAAACTTTTGTCCATCAACTAGGAAAATGACAACAAATTATCAAATATGAATGTAATAGAATATTGTTATGCTGCAAGAAATGACAAAAATGATGGTTTTAGAGAAATCTGGGAAGACTTGTATGAACTAATGCAGAGCGAAGTGAGTAGAAACAGAAGAATAATTTATACAACTAACCACAATGTTTAAAAGAAAAACAACTTTGAAAGACTGAAGAACTCTAATAAATATAATAACTAAACATTACTTCACATGGCTAATGATGAAGCATGCTCCTAACAGAGTGGTGATAGACTAAAGGTGCAGAATAAAACATATTTTCAGACCCAGTCAATGTAGGAAATTATTTTACTTGACTACATATTTTTGTTGCAAGGATTTGGGTCCTTTTTTTTTTTTGGTTTGTTTGTTTGCTTCTTTTTTTTTCTATTTTGGGAGGGGGAGATTGAAAAAAGAGGGAGGCTATCAATGAGGTTGTGCCACACAAAAAAAGAGTGTCATAGACGCATTTTTCCCCCAAATGTACCAAAGATGATAGAAGGAAAACCAGAAGAAATACAGACAAGCTTGACAGTTTCAAAAATTACATGTTGAATTTATTATTTCCTAAAAAAGTAAGCTGTATATAAGAGATTTGCAGTTTTATGTATAATCTTATAAATGCTTATTTTGCTTAATATTAGGTTCAAAATTTTTGAACTGTGAAAAAAAGAATTACAATCTTCTTGAGGGCAAAGACTTCTTTTTTGTCTCTGTGACCCAATACCTGGAACACTATAAGTACTTACTAAATGCTTTTTGACTGATTAATCTTGAAATATGACCAAGTTATCCTTACTGGTAGCCGAGTCGGCAGTGGGCTATGTGGTATAATTTGAGGGGAACTAAGAAGACCTCCCTTTTATTTACACTATATCCCCCAGCAGCCTAGTCTGAAATCATCACCAAGTCTGAAATAAGGTATTCCTCTAAGTTAACAGTCTCCTCTTTTAAAATTTGAATATCCTAGAAAGATTAATGCATTAAACTGTCAGTCATTAGCACTCGGCTTTGATGAATTTAATTATGTTTTTTCTTCCAAGCTGAGACCGTCTCACTTAAGGGATAGATCCTGGGGGAGGCACAGGGAAAAGGGAGGGAAGGATAATTTTGGAACACTAAGAGTTCATTTATAATTTCTCCCATCTGAAGGAAGGTAATGGAGTTCAGAAGTGGGAGAAAGGTGCAGAAAAGGGAGGTAGGGCACTATAAAAATACATTTCATAAAAATAAGTAGCATCAAAGAGACACTCAAGGTTTCCTGTCCTATTTTCTTTTTTTGTTTTTCAGGGAGATTGCACAATGGCTAGAGAGTTAGGCCTGGGATCAGGAGGGCCTGAGTTCAAAATCTGCTTCAGATACTAGCTATATGACAAGTCACTTACCTTCTATCTGACTCAATTTCCTCATCTGTAAATTGGGGATAATAAGAGCACCTACCTCCCAGAGTTGTTATGAGAATCAAAAATTGTATTTAAAAAATAAAATGTCCCTCCCCCCCCCCATTTTGTCTATATCACAATATATCCCGGATCTGCTGATATGCTGGGACTTTAATTGTACTTACCTCTATTTTCCATGGTGACATGCTCAAAATCAAAATATCATTTGTATGAGATTAGCTGAAGTCTGTCCATCAAACTGGCATTTAATCTTTTTTTTTTTCAACCGTAGATCCAATTAAAAAAAAAAAAAAGCTCAAACCAAGCAAACAAAATAACCCACCCAAACTGATATCTGCAATTATACCCTTTTAAAAGCTAATTACAAATCATTAGCTACTGCCTGAGGCTGTCACTTCAGTTCACATTAACTGAGATTGCCTTCTGACAAACAAATTCAATACATTCTTTTATAAAGTCATTTATCTTCAAATAGTATAGGATGTTGGAGTCATGGAAAGCTGCTTACTTTTTGAGGCTAATTTGAAAGGCACTTAGGTGACTAAAAATAGTGACAATTGAAAGGAATGGATTCTGAGAGCCAGAGGAGGCATAGATGGGGGAATCTGATCAACAAACATCTCCAGTTTACTACTGATTCTGTTCTAATGGTTTAGAATGCAAGCAGACCTCAGACCCCTATGCTGGCCTTTGTCAAAGCAGAAATAGACTATTATAACTTTGCTATTATATAAGGTACCATAGCCCAGGAAAGTTCCAGCACATCCTTATCCCAACTATACCTCTCATAAATGAGTCTTAGGTCCAGAGTAAGGCTATATTTCCCTATCAGGACTCTAGGGACATTCCTTTGCTGGGTGATTCAGCTTGAGCTCCCCCCAATGTGCCTCCCCTCAGGTTTTTCAGTTGAAAATCTTTTCGTCAACTGGTCTTAAGTAGTTTTTAGATTGGGGTACTTACTGAGGAAGTACAGTAAGAACATTTGGTAGAAAATATCACATCAAAAGTCTGCAACACACTCTCCCACAAATACATATAGAGTTTAGGAGAATGTGGGCTCAGACTTAGCACATGTGGCAAAGGGGTATCTCACAGTTCCTGGCTGCTAGAAGTCCTTTTCCTCCATTCATAGGGGAGCTGAAGAAATTCTCCTAGGCACAATGTCGTTCTTTTACCAGGCTCCTTGTGGAGTGATGAAATGATGTTCAGTCTGTCCTTGGTTCGCCATGTGAATGCGGTCATTAGCTGATCCAAGGATGCCACTAGGACACCAAAGAAATGTTGTTTTTTTCCACCTCCCCCTTCCCCAGTGGGAATGAGGGCGGTAGAAGGGAAAAAAAAATAAATGCAAGATAATTGAAAAAAATAAAATTTAATTAAAAAAACCCCATTGGGCTCTTTGAAAACCCATGATTTCTAAAAACCCTGGGCATCATTGTGCAATGACTAACTTTCATAGACTTGGCTGTTCTCAGCAATGCAAGGATCTAAGACAACTCCAAAAGACTCATGATGGAAGATGCTGTCCACATCCAAAAAAGAACTATGGAGTCTGAATGCAGATTGAAGCATACTATTTGATCTCTTTTTTCTTTTGTTTTGTTTCTTCTTTCTCATGGTTCTTCCCATTGATTCTATACTTCTTTACAACATGACTAGTTTAAACATGAAAACATGTTTAACATGAGTGTATATGTAGAACCTATATCAGATTGCATGTCATCTTGGGGAGGGGGGAAGGAAAGGAGAGAAATAGAGAAAACTGAAAACTCAAAAGCTTATGGAAGTGAATATTGAAAACTAAAAATAAATTTTAAAAATGTAAAAACCTAGGCACTTCATTTCAAGAAATCATAAATTAAAGTTAATTGAATCTACTATAACCAGAAGGGAAAGTAAAGATAGAAGGAATCAACTAGTCACCTCTTGAAAGGTACTCCCAAAAGAAAAGTCCCTGGAATATCATAGGCAAAATCCAAAGGTCCGTGTGTGTGTATACACACATACTTATGTATCAGAAATGTAAATAGCAGCAATACATATACCCATACATATTTATGTATCAGCAAACATTGAAAAAAAAGCAGTTCAAGTACCAAAAAAACACTATCCGGACCATACAAGACCTGATAGTTTTACTATAAACCAAAGGAGATCTTAGAATATACTATTCTAAAAGACAAAGATATAGTTTGCAACCAAGAATAACTTTTCCAGCAAAACTGAGTATTAACTTACAGGGGGAAAAATGAACCTTTAGTGCAGGAGGACTTTAATGAGGGAATGTATATATCAGGGGTTACAATATGTAGAACATGTTACCAACTTTGAAGTGCTCTATGGCAAGACCTCTATTAGTGAACAAAGAAGAACATGAAATGGTTACACTATTGAAATCGATGTTGCATATCTCTACTGGGCTGGAACCATGTTTGTGAGTTAATGTTAATGTTATGGCTACCATTTTGGACCTATCATATTCTTTCTTCTTTCTCAGATAGAGTTGTTCCTGCTTTTGTGTCTGGAAGTAAGCTAAATCTTATTTCAGTTCTCTGACATAAAATGAGTGTAGAACTAATTATTTTTTAAAATAAGTTTATTTTTTAGTTTTCAACATTCACTTCCATAAGTTTTCCATTTTTTCCCCCTCCCCTCCTTCTCCCTCCCCAAGATGGCATGCTGATATAGGCTCTACATATACATTCCTATTTTCACATTGGTGGTGGTGTATAGAAAAATTATAATGAATGGGAGAAACCATGAGAAAGAAAAAACAAACAAACAAAAAAAGAAAATAGTCTGCTTCGCTCTACATTCAGACTCCATAGTTCTTTCTCTGGATGTGGATGGCATTTTCCATCATGAGTCCTTTGGAATTGTTTTAGGTTCTTGCATTGCTGAGAAGGACCAAGTCTATAAAAATCAGTCATCGCACACTGTGGCTGTTGCTGTGTACAATGTTCTCCTGGTTCTGCTCACTTTACTCAACATCAGTTCATATAAGTCTTTCCAGGTTTTTCTGAAGTCTACCTGCTCATCATTTCTTATAGCACAATAGTATTCTATTACATTCATGTACCACAACTTGTTCAGCCATTCCCCAATTGATGAGTATCCACTCAATTTCCAGTTCTTGGCCACTACAAAAAGAGCTGCTATAAATATTTTTGTACACGTGGGTCCTTTTCCCATTTTTATGATCTCTTTGGGATACAGATCTAGAAGTGGTATTGCTGGGTCAAAATTTTTATAGCCTTTTGGGTATAGTTTCAAATTGCTCTCCAGAATGGTTGGATCATCTTACAGCTCCATTAACAATGAATTAGTGTTCCAACTTCCCCACATCTTTTCCAACATTTATCATTTTCCTGTTTTGTCATGTTAACCAATGGTACCTTAGAGTTGTTTTGATTTGCATCTCCCTAGTCAATAGTGATTTAGAGCATTTTTATATGACCATATATAAATTTTAATGTCTTCCTCTGTTCATATCCTTTAACCATTTTTCAATTGGGAAATGACTTGTATTCTTGTGAATTTGACTCGGTTCTCTATGTATTTTAGAAATGAGGCCTTTATCAGAGACACTAGTTGCAAAAATTCTTTCCCAATTTTCTGCTTCCCTCCTAATCTTGGTTGCATTGGCTTTGTTTGTACAAAACTTTTCAATTTAATGTAACCAAAATTATCCACTTTGCAATTCATAATGTTCTCTATCTCTTGTTTGGTCATAAATTCCTCTATTCTCCATAAATCTGACAGATAAACTGTTCCTTGCTCTCTTAATTTGTTCATAGTATCCACCTGTATATCTAAGTCGTGTACCCACTTGGACTTTATTGTATATGGTGTAGAGCTAATTCTTATATATCATTGCTATTACTTATATTGTGGGGGGAAGAAGCTGCCATAACTTAGGAGTTAGAATCTCTTCTATTGGTCGTTAGTACCTTCTCCACTTAACTACCAACTCTATTTGTTATTATTTTGAAGAGAGCAGGAAAGCTATTTAAAACTCAAAAAACAAGCCAGTCCTTACTCTATGAAAAATTTTAGAGATTAGTTCTGGCTTCACCTGGTTCTGAAAAGTCACCTGAGGGGCGGCCAGGTAGCACAGCGAGTAAGAGCACTGGCCCCAGTGTCAGGATGACCTGGGGATCGAATCTGGGCTCAGACTCTTAGCACCCACCCAGAAACACCTATCCGTGTAACCTTGAGCAAGTTACTTAACCCCGATTGCTTTAAAAAAAAAAAAGTCACCTGAGAGAAAGAGCGATTTGTCCTTATTGTGAATAGGACCTTATTATCATAGATTTGGAGCGTGAAGGGACCTCAGAAGGCATGGAGCCTAACTCTCTCATTATATAGTTGAAAAAACAGGTTAGAGAGCTTAAGGTAGTTGCCTAGGGTCCAGGGCTCCTGACTGTATGTAGATGGAGGATTGAACATTGGCCCTCCTGACTCCAAGTTCAGCATTCTAACCACTGGGATACTTTTGAAGAAGAATTAAACAGGGATCAAGACTGCCGTGAATTCTCAGAATATCATATACATTAACGTTCAAATTAAATAGAAAAACACATTCCAAAGCCAAATGCTACATAAAAAAATTTTTTTTACTTATATCCAATTTGGGGTTATCTACATATATCTTCTAGGCTATCAAGTGGTTAATAGAGTTGACTGTATAGTTTGTTATTTCCTCATTTTGTCTATATACCAGCCTGTTGAGACTTTAAAGCTTTGGAAAGAAAGATTATGAAACTGCTAAGAGTTTGTGAATATGAGGTCACAGTTTACATTCTGTGCCAACTTTTTTCATCAACTTTTTTCAGTTTGAAAAAATGAGACGGGGCGGCCAGGTAGCACAGCGAGTGGGAGCACCGGCTCCAGTGTTGAGAAGACCTGGAGATCGAATCCCGGGCTCAGACACTTAGCACCCACCCAGAAACACCTGGCCGTGTAACCTTGAGCAAGTTACTTAACCCCAATTGCTTAGGGGTGGCCAGGTGGCTCAGCGAGTAAGAGTACCGGCTCCAGAGTTGGGATGACCTGGAGATCAAATCCCGGGCTCAGACACTCAGCACCATACCCAGAAATAACTGGCCATGTAACCTTGAGCAAGTTACTTAACCCCGATTGCTTAAAAATATAAAAAAAAAAAAAAAGAAAAAAGAAAAAATGAGACAATTGAAGCATAATTATGGTTAGTTTTAATAAAAAGATGTGAGATAAAATCAGAGTACTAGAGATTAGAGATTTGAAGTTGGAAAAAAATCTGAGAAGCTATTAAGTTCAACCCCTTCATTTTACAAATGAGGAGATTGGCACCCACAAAGGTAAGGGATTTGTCCAAAATTACACAGGTGATATCAGAGCCCAGATTTTAGCCCAGGTCTTCTGAGTCCAAATTCTGTGATCTGTTCTACTATACCCAATGGTATCTGTGTACCACTACTCTCCAAAATTTTGCTTTTCTTGACAGTTTTAAATAGTCTGCTTAATTAATCTTTACTCCAACAAGTTAAAAACTTCTAGAGAAAAGTGAAGGGGATTTCCTTGATTTTTGAGTGCAGTAATTTTTCTTTTACTGTAATATAAGTAAATTGTAGCAAAAAAGTTATTATTACCAGTATTTGCAAGGTAATTCAAGGAGAATACAAGTTCCTTCAGGGCTAGAACAGGCTTACTTTTATACTCAGGGGCATGACACATAGTAGACATTTCATGTTTGTTGATTGACTGATAAATAGAGATTTGCAATCCAGACTTGTAAAATATTTTGAATTCCTAGGAGAGAGCTATGGAAAGGTAAACTACCAAAAACAAGCTGGGGTTGGTGGTGGACATGGGGGAGGGGGAGTTGGATTTCTTTTATAAATTATCTTGAAGGGTGGCAGCTCCTTGTGGTAGAAATATTAATGTATGGGGAATGAAAGGATCTGGCTGTGAATGTCAGTTCTGCTATTTACAACCTCTCTAACCTTAGGGAAGTTACTTAACCTCTATGACCTTCAAGCTTTTTATGTAAAAAATGAGGAGGCTGGACTAGAGAACTTCTATCAAGTCCCTTCCAGCTCTAAATCCTATTATCTTTTTTTTAGAGGGCAATTGGGGTTAAGTGACTTGCCCAAGGTCATATGGCTAGTTTGTGTGTGTGTTAAGTGTCTGAGGCCACATTTGAACTCAGGTTCTCCTGATTCCAGGGCTGGTGCTCTATTCACTGCGACACCTAGTTGCCCCCTAAATCCTATTATCTTAAGGAGATATCCCTTCCCAAAGACTTGAGACCAAAAGCTGGATGAGAGAGAATAGGACACTTTGGAGCCTCAGAAGTCTGCACACTGACCCTCTTTACCTATTATCAGTCAAGCAGCAAGGGAAGGAGTTTTAAGGGACAGATATCAATCTCCTCCATTCAGTAGCACCAGCTTTTATGGAACAATGCACAGGTTCTGTGTTAGGCCTGAGGGAGAAAGCCCCAGTACAAAGAGAATAAGAGAGAATCTTGGCCTCAGGGTGCTTCTTCTGGAAAGCCTAAACCACAGTACAGAATGTGCTATTCCTTCCCACAGCAAATTGCAGAGAATGTAGGATTTCGAGTATTCCATGACAGCTATAAGCCGTTGGCACTGAGCAGCCACAAAAACAAAACAAAATGAAATTGTTGACCCTGTTGCTAACAGTGGGTGTTTAAAGAGAAGCAGAGTAAAATGCATTGGTGGTTAAGAACAATGAAGTGTCAATGGCATTGGGACAGAGTAAATAGGTGAAATGAAATGACAAGAACTTTACAAAGCTTGAAAGAGAAAGAGGTCAGAGGAAATCATCTGAAACAGGAACCAGGAGAAAAGAAAACATTCATTGAGCCTAATTTTTCATTTAGAGGGGCTCCAGTTTGATGAATTAACTGAGAGTCTATGAAAAATTTGAGTGAGTAGTGACCCTTTTATTTAGTGCACTTTTATTAACACTACTTTCACTTACACTTTTCTCCCATGAGTAAACCTTGTCACTGAGCTGTAATTGTTAACTTGGAGAAGTTTGTCTGTTTTGGGTAGATGAGATCATGAGACTCCAAGACATGCATCTAGCAATCTGAGAGGGTTCTATGCTTGTAGCAGGTTCATCCATTTATGTCATATTCATCTGCCTTTCCAAACAGTACACAAGATGATCTCTGGATGGCGTGACTAAAATTTAGTTGCTAGGGGGGAAATCTTGAGATTATTTGGAAAAAAAATTTAAAATTAAAAAGTACCTCTTCCCCTTCTCTCTCCTTCTCCCCTAAGGGATTTTGAAAGAAGTTGGGATCAGAGAAGGGGGCACACTGCTAAGAGGAAAAAAAGCATGTACTATAAGTGCAATACATTTTTTAATAGTGAAAATTTTTTAACAAAGTTTTTGTTTCCCCAAGCATGTATGGAAGTTTCTTTTTATTTTCCCTTTCTCTAAAATTTAAAGTCAAAAAATGTTTTGGATTAGTTTAGTCAGGTGTGCCTTCATGATGGAGAGTGGTCTAAAAGCTCACTTCCTAATAAATACTTTAGCACTTGTGTCTGTACATTTACTCTGACCCAGTGGTCCCACAGAGGGTTCTGGTTAATTCAGTCAAACAACTGGCAAATTTAGTTAATTACTTTGGACTTCTTTGTTTCATTGAATTGACTTGTCTTGACTGAATTGAACTATCTGATTACTTATTTAAATATTATGTAGCTTCTGCTAACATCAAGATGAATAATAATAATGATAATATTTTAGTTTTAAAGATAAGTACTATTCCTGTGCATCTGTTGGGAAGAATGCATAACAAGTGATGTCCAAAGTAAGGGTATTTGCTTGTCAATTATCCCATTGGATTCATAATCATGATTTCCTTTCCAACTGAGTCCTATTAAGAAACATAATTTGCCTATACTTCACCATTTTCACCTCTTTTTTGGTTGAGGACAGGCATTGGCTTATTAGCATTTAATGCCGTATTTTTTTTTTTTAACAAATAAGTAGATGATTTTAAAACAAGCAGATTTTGGATATACTGGATCATAAGCCTATTTACCAAAGGGCTCAAAAAACAAATTTAAATTCTAAAAGAAGGCAGATGTGTGTGTGTGTTGTTGATTGGAGGTGGGGATAATGATTAGAATCAACGAAAAACTATGTAGATTATTTAAGTGGAAAACAATCAAACAGTTGTTAGCACCTGCTGACATTGATTGTGGAATTATAAAAGTTGAAAGAACCTCAAATTGTCACCTAATTCTTCAGTCTCCTTGTTCCAGCTGCCTTTGCCATGCTTAAAAAAAAATCTACAGATGAGATTCCACAGCTCTTCTAGGTAGCATGTTTAAATATTTATCCTAACATGTGTTTAAATATTTATCTTAACATATAACCTAAATCTTTTGTTACTAGTCTAAGTAGGGCAGAGCAAGTCAGAGAGCACCAATAATAAGGAAGAGGAAGGGAGTATAGGTGCCTGGCCTAAAATTATTTCGACCTTGATATTTTTTTTTTCAAAGCAATCGGGGTTAAGTAACTTGCTCAAGGTTACACGGCCAGTTATTTCTGGGTGTGGTGCTGACTATCTGAGCCCGGATCTGACACTGGAACTGTTGCTCTTCTTACTCGCTGAGCCACCTGGCCGCCCCTAAGCAATTGGGGTTAAGTAACTTGCTCAAGGTTACACGGCCAGGTGTTTCTGGGTGGGTGCTAAGTGTCTGAACCCGGGATTCGAACTCCAGGTCTTCTTAACACTGGAGCCCGTGCTCTTACTCGCTGTGCTACCTGGCCGCCCCTTGACCTTGATATTGAAGTTAATGTTGTGCCCATAAATAGTCATTAGACTTTGCCTTGGGTTTAAGAACAGTCTTTGTCTTTTGCAACTAAAATGCATTCCTTGTTGCCCATTTCTCAGTAGAAACTAAGTTGCTGCTCTTCCCTACCCAGACCTTGTAGACTTAAAAGTTTTTAAATTGACTCTCTCCTCCCCTTCTTTCCTTCTTTCCACTTCCATCACTTTCTCCAAGCCAAATAAACCCAATATCTTGAGCCAATTATGAAAATAATCACTAGGAGTTCTCATAACCAAGGTTTTCAAAAACAAGAGAGAATTAAAAGTCTGTTAACCTTCTAAAACTTTAGAAGGTCAATCTGAGTTCACAGTTAAAAAAACCTTTTCATTAAGAATAAGATGGTCTTGTGAAAAGTTCATCAATATTCTGGGTAACAAAGCTCCTGGTCTCCAAAATTATCTTTGTACCTAGCCCATGATAACTTAACAATTTAGTTTATTCATGGTAAGGGCAGATTCAGAGAATTCCAGAATCCTGCATTACAGCTTTAACTAACATGTTGATCAAATGCCAAAAGAAAGCTTGGCTAATAAAAGAAAAAGGTTTTTCATTTTAAATGTTATTGTTAAAGTAAACCTAGTAGATCTTTGCTTTTGCACCATATCTATTGTCTGCAAATACATTACTATATCAACCTTAAATACTTCTGGAGAAACTGAGATTGAGGCATGTATCAAAGAAGTAATCAACTAACCTTTCAAATTTAACAGCTCTAGATCTTATTTCTTTTAAAATTTTACTAGGATTTTGTTGGAGACTTATGACTAAACACCTAGTAACCTTTTCTATACAAATCTGTTAGTGTTTACTGTAATGTTACAATATTTCTAAATATCAATGATTCATCAGCACAGGCTTGCCCACAATAAAAGAACATTGGAACCCCTTCTCGAAGAGTTGGTCTCGTAGGAAAAAAAATGCATTCCTTGGTGGCCAATGGTCTATGGACCAGCTGATGTTGTCTGTTACAGAACCTATAACTTTAAAAACTTTACAACTTAATAGGACACTTCAGAGTTTGTGCTCCTATGGAGTAATCTTCCAAAACCTCAGGTCATCCCATAAGTGTCTATTGTTGTTCAGTCATTTAGTCATTTCCCACTCATTGTGACCCCATGGACCACAGCATGCCAGGCTCTTCTGTCCTCCACTATCTCCTGAAATTTGTCAAAGCCCATATTCATTGCTTCCATGACACTCTCTCTCCATTTCATCCTCTTTTGTCCCTTTCTTCTTTTGCCTTCAATCTTTCTTAGCATAAGAGTTTTTTCCAACGAGTTCTGTCTTCTCATCATGTGGCCAAAATACAGAAGCTTCAGCCTCAGTTCTTGTCCTTCCAGTGAATGGTCAATTTCTTTAAGTATTGATTGCTTTGATTTTCTTGCTGTCCAAGGAAATCTAAAATTGGAATAATGAGGAAGTTTGGCCTTGGAGTACAAAATGAAGTAGGGCAGAGACTAACAGTATTGTGAAGATAACTTGGTGGTCATAGCAAACAACAACCGAAAAGGCAGTTCTACAAAAATGTGGAGAAGCTCTTTGTCAGTCACTTTGAATGAGACCTGGAACTGGCTCAGATCATGAGCTTCTTACTTGCAAAATTTAGACTTAAATGGAAGAAGATGGGGAAAACCATCAGACTGTACAGGTATAATCTAAATAACATCCATTACAAATATGAAGTGGAAATGATGAATGTTAAAGGATTTGATCTGGTGGATAGAGAGCCTAAAGAATTATGGACGGAGGTTGACAGTATTGTACAGGAGGCAGAAACAAAAAAAAATTCTCAAGAAAAAGAAGAGAAAAAAAGCAAAATGGCTGTCTGATGAAGCTTTAGAAAGAATTGAAGAAAGAAGGAAGGGGAAAGGAAAAAGGGAATGATATACCCAACTGAATGCAAATTCCAGAGAATAGCAATAAAAGATGGCTCTTAGTGAGCCATGGAAAGAAATTCAAGGTCTATTAGGGCCATTCAAAATTAATGGAGATTTACTACTACTGCTACAAAAAACAATAACAGGTAGCAATGCAGTTCTTAACTTACACTATGGTGTTCCCAAAGTTCAGTTTTGTAGTTGTTTGCTTGGAATTTAAAACACACTTCTAAAGATGAATAATGTCATTTGTAATGATATTTGGAACAGAGAGAGGCCTTACTCCTGGTTCTCTTCCTATCTGCTTTTTAGTCTCCTTTGCTGAATCTTCATCCAGGTCTCACCCACAAACTTTAAGCGCCCTACTGTGCTCTGCACAGCTCCTCTTCTTCCTCATACTAGTTCACTTCATAATCTCACTGACTCCCAAGGATTCAATGATCATTTCTATACGGATGAGTTTCAGATCTGTTCATCCAGCACTCAGCTCTCTGCTCTCCAATTTTGTATCTCCAAATGCCTATCAGACATCTTGAACTGTAGGTTCTCTAGGTATTTTTTTAAATTTTTTTGGAGGGGAGAAGGCAAAGCAACTGGGGTTAAGTGACTTGCCCAAGGTCACACAGCTAGTTAAATGTCAAGTGTCTGAGGTCACATTCGAACTCAGATCCTCCTGACTTCAGGGCTGGTGCTCTACTCACTGTGCTACCTAGCAGCCCCTGGTTCTGTAGATATTTAAAACTTAACATACCCAAATATGAATTCATCGTCTTTCCCCCCAAACCCTACTCTCTCTCAGATTTCCGTATTACTGTTTAGGGCATCACCATCCTCTCAGTGTGCCAGGCTCAAAACCTGGATGTCATTCTTAACACCTCATTCTCAAGTCTTTTTATCTAATCTGGTGACAAGGCCTGTCTATTTCACCTTTGCAACCTCTCTGCAATATGCCCCCTTCTCTCCTCTGACAATGTCACCACAATAGTACAGGCCCTAATCACCTCATGCCTAGACTACTACAATAGCTTGCTGGTGGGTCTGCCTGCCTCAAGTCTCACCCTACAGTCAGCTATCAAAGTGATCTCCCTAAAACTCAAGTCTATGTCACTGCACTGATGAGTGAACTCCAGTCGTCTCCTATCACCTTCAGGAACAAATAGAAAATCCTCTGTTTTGGCATTCTACGTTCTTCATAGTTTGGTCCCTCTCTACCTCTCCAGTCTTCTTATAACTTATGTCCCCATATATATGTCTCCTCCATATACGTAGTGACATACAAAATGAGGAAAAGTGAGTGTAATCTGAAGGTGAAGAGTAGATGAAACATTTGTAATTTAAAAGGGCATGCCATTTTTAACAGTTTTAGAACTCAGTGGCACTGGTTCTATACTGCACTGTAAAATGAATATTTCCTTGGTATGTTATTGTTCAGTCTTGTCTGACTTTTGTGACCCCATTGGGGGTTTTCTTGGCAAAGATACTGGAGTACTTTTACCATTTCTTTCTCCAGCTCACTTTATAGATGAGGAAACTGAGGCAAAGAGGGTTAAGTAACCTGCTGAGGGTAATATAGCTGTAGTCTGAGGTCAGATCTGAACTCAGGTCTTCCTAACTCCAGGTTCAGCACTCTGTCCTTTGAGACACACACACATATACATACACATATTAAATTTTATTTTTTCAATGAACAAAAATGTTTTCTCTTCACCCAAATTGAAAAAGGAAGAAAAGCAAAACTAAGAGAATTTGTACATTTGTGAGAAAGAGAAGGCCTACAGGGGAATTAATAGAGCCGAGAAAGAGAGGAAAAAGCAGGGGACAAAGTCCGTGCGCTACATCTTGAAGGGAAAGGATGTTAGGTCTTCATGGGTCATCCTTTGAGGGGGAAAAGAAATGGTGAGGAAGAGATGGCCTACAGGGGAGTTAATAGAGCCGAGAAAGAGAGGAAAAAGTAGGGGACAAAGTCCGTGCGCTACATCTTGAAGGGAAAGGATGTTAGGTCTTCATGGGTCATCCTTTGAGGGGGAAAAGAAATGGTGAGGAAGAGATGCTTTGTCTACTAAACTGCTAGGCTGCTCTTCAGAGATAGAGAGGTCAGATGAACTGGGTATGAAGAAAGGCTGGAGGATGGGTGCAAGATGTGCATTTTATAAATGACTGTATGTTTATGACATAGGGGAACCCCACTACAAAATATCTGACAAATAGAAGATTTCCAAAGAGGAGGAAGTAATCAACTCTCTGGACAACTCATTCAATTTTTAGTTAACTAATGATTACGAGAATTTTTCTGAGCTCAACCAAAATTTGTTTCTTTGCAAATTGTACCTGTTGTTACTGGTTCTGTCCTCTCAGATCAAAGAGAACAAATCTAATCAATCTTTCACGTGGCAGCCCTTCCTGTGCAGAAGACAGCTATTATCTCCTGACTGAGACTTCTCTTCTTTAGGCTAAAGATGCCCAGTAGCTTCAGCTGATCTTTATATGACACAGGCTCAAGGTCTTTTACCATCTTGGCTGTCTGCTCTGGATGTTTTCCAACTTACCAATGTTCTTCTTAATCTGTGACACCGAGAACTGAACATAGCACTTTAGATAAGGTCTGACAAGGACAAAGTACAGAGGGACTCTCTTTTTTTTTATTCCTGGAAATGATTTCCCTCTTAATGAAGCCAAAATTTACATGAATTTTTAGGCTGCTATATCTCATTGCTAATTAATATAGAGCTAGCAGTCCACTAAAATGCTTAAGTATTTTTCAAATAAACTGCAATTTAAACACAACTCTCAAATATTGTACCTATGAAGTTGATTTTTTGTATCTAAGCACAAAACTTTACATTTATTCTGAATTAACATCAGCATTATTAGTTTCGCCTCAATGCTTTAGATTATCAAGACTTTTTGTCAGTCAGTCAATAAACACTTATTAAGTACACACTATGTACAAGGCACTGTGCTAAGTGCTGAGGGGACAAAGAAAGGCAAAAGACAGTCCCTGCCCTCAAGGAGTTCACAGTCTAATGGGGGAGACGCCATGTTAACAAACATGTACAAGAGGCAACAGGCAGGATATAATGGGAGGGAGGTTAACTCAGAGGGAAGGTACTAAGATTAGGGACAGGGAAAGGTTTCTTAGAGAAGGTAGGACTTTAGCTGAAAATTAAAGGAATTCAGAGAAGTTAGAAGTGAGAGATGAGGAGGGAGAGAATTCCAGACTTGGGGGATAACAAGTGAAGATGCTTAGAGTTATATGCTAGAAATAGCAAAATGGGCAGTGTCACTGGATAGCAGAGTACACAAGACTGGGGAGGAGGGATTGAAAGGTATAAGAAAACTGGAAAGGTAGGGAAGGGTCATGTTATGAAGGGCTTCAACCCGACAGAGGATATTACATTTGATTGTGGAGGCAATAAGGAACCACTGGACTTGCGAAAGGGGGCAGGGCCACATGGTAAGATTTGAACTTTAGTAAGATCAACTTGATAGCTGAGTAGAAGATGGGGTGGGAAAAGACAGAGCAGGGAGACCAGCTACTGCAATAGTCTATGTGTGAGGTGGTGGCAATGTAGAGGAGAGAAGGGGGCATATAGGAGAGATGCTGTGAAGATAAAATCAATAGGTCTTAGCAACAGATTGATTATGATGGGAAGAGAGTAGAGGATGTCACCTAGATTGTGAGCCTGTGTGACTAGGAGCATGGTGGTACCCTAAATGGGGAAGCTTGGGAATGGGGAGGGTTTTGGGGGAAAGACGATGAATTTCATTTTGGACATATGTCTATGAAATATTACAGTTTGACATATCTAATAGGCAGTTGGAGATTCAAGACTGGAGGTCAGCACAGAGTTTAGGGCTGGATAGGGTAGATTTTGCCTCTTGACTCTGTCATCCAGTTTACTGGCTTAGGCCAACCACAAATATAATTTGAAACATGTCACCTATTTCTTTATGTAAGTAATTGACTAAAAAAACACTTTAAATGGAAGAGGGCTTAGCACAGATCTCTGGGATACTTCCCCAGAGACCTCTAACCATGTTGAAATTGAACTATTAAAGTCTATTCTTTGAGTTTTACCATCCAGTCAGTTCTGAATCTCATTTTACTATTGTTTAGACTACATTTCTCCATCTTTTCCACAAGAATAGCATGAGATACTTTATCAAAAGCTTTGTTGATTTTAGGTAAATTGTATCTATTGTATTCTTCTCATTTACTAGTTCGATAACTCTGCCAAAAAGAAGGTTAGACTGATATAACCTATTCATGATGGAGCAATTCTCACTCTTTTTAACTATTTTCCTTTCCAGATGTCCAGTAAACATCTCCTTAATGATTGTTTCTAGAATTTCTCCCAAAATTTTCAAGCTCCCTCGCTTGTAGTTTGTAGTTTCTTCCCTTCTAATGAAAATTGGGACAGTACTTGCCCATGTCCAATTTTGTGGTACCTCTCTTGTTTTCCAGGATCTTCAAATAATATTTCAATATCTTTTGTTTTCCAAGATTCCCAGTGCCTCTGCAATCATATCTACTACTTCTTTCAGTATCCAAGAATGTAGTTCTTCTGGGCCAGAAGATTTGAATTCATTGACTACCTCATATTTAACTAATTTGTGTTTATCCTCTGGGATATATAGAGTGTTCAGGGAGGACCAGCACCTTTGGTGTGAAGGTCTGCTAAGCCCTTTTCAGGGCTGTTCATCCGCTTTATGCCTCCAAGAAGCTGTGGCATGCACAGTGGCCACATTCCAGTAACACCATCACAGCGGATGGGTTAAACCAGGTTGTGTAGCAGGAAGCACCCTAGCATACCCAGGATGGCTGTTAGCACAGGTTCTTAGATCTGTTCTTCTAAAGGAAAGCAACTCAAAATGGGTTAACAATCTTACTTTAATCAAACATATATATCATTTACCTAGTTCAGGGGAAAAAATCAGCACCCGGAACTTCAGAGAATACAAACAGAAGTTACAAGCTTACTTCCGCCAGCACAGTTGGTGGGCTATGGAGCAGTGAGAATAACGAGAAGAGGGTGTAATCAATAGTCATACAGAGCCAAAGATACAAGGAGCTCACAGAGTTTTTATGCCCCCCCCCCCCGAGAATGTAGACACCCCCAAAGAATGCAGACAAGGTAGAAAGATCCTACATCTAAGAAATGCAAATAATGTAGAAGGAGCCTCCCTTAATCCTGTTTACTATTTACTCTTGCTTAAGGTTAGTTACTTATTAGGGTATTATTCTAGGACCATATCTGGAGGCATAAACAAAAAAGATTACCCACCCTCTTGCTATCTGCCTGGTAACCTTTGCAGGTAACAGTATAGGTCAGGGGAATACACCTAGTGAGGTCAAGGGACCCCATAATGTTCCCTTCATAATACATCCTCTTGCTTGTCTGCCCTGTAGCCTTTCAGATAATAATATAGGGAAGGGGAACATTTCATTAGCAAAGCTGAGAAACTTCTGAAAGTTCACTACACAAGCTGACAAAAATATACAGCAGAGAAACAGACCAGCAGACAGGGCTTCCAGCTGTCTGACCATTACATCCATACCAAGTTAAACGTTACCAGAGAGGGAAGAACCAACATCTGGGTTTTCAAAGCCAGGGGGCTCAATGGCTGCCCAGAGTCTCATCTGGCCAAATCACACAACTCTTCCCAAAGTGAGCCCCAAAGCAAAGCCTCACATCAGGATATATATATATATATATATATAGCCTTCTCCCGGGTCAGAGAATATCACAACCCTTACGACCCACTGCCCAATCACAAAGTAACAAGGTGCGGACATTCCTAAAAAACAAACCTCCTGCCACAGGCTCCATGTGACCACATTCAGCCTATTAGGGGGCAGAGTATATTTTCAAATCAAGGAAGGTTCTCAGATTCACTTAAGCCTATCAAGGGGCCAAGGGCAGTGAAGATGTTTAGATTCCCATTATCATTACCGGTTGAGGGTACCCAACAGGCCTCAAACCCATTGGTGAATTAGTGGGATGTCTACCCCAAGCCAATGAAGACTTTCCCCAGGTGGAATGGGTGCATGAGAGCAACTTGTTCCAATGAGCCATGAAGGCAGTGGAAGCGGCAGCTGTGGCCCTTGGTCAGACATTGAAGACCCCACGGTCATATACTGCTTCCTGGACCATCGCCAGTCACCTTGACTTTTGTCTTGCCACTGGCCTTTGATGACTCTGGAAGAAAGAGTGAGGCTGATGACTTTGTGTAATTTTGCCTCACTGAAATCCAATTTACTTGCAATTCAAGACATCACCCATCATTCATTATTTTACCATTTAACTATTCTGGGGGCAGCTAGGTGGTGCAGTGGATAGAGAGTGCCAGGCCTGGAGTCAGGAGGACCTGAGTTAAAATCTGGCCTCAGGCACTTCCTAGCTGTGTGGCCCTGGGCAAGTCACTTCACCCTGTTTGCCTCAGTTTCTTCATCTATAAAAGAAGCTGGAAAAAGAAATGGTAAACTACTCCAATATCCAAATGGCATACTTGAGTGAAACAAGGCTGGTAGATGAAGGCCAGCTTCCTAAAGTTGGAATTGGCTATGATGAGAAACACTGTGAAGCTGTTGTAGATTTTGCTCTCAGATTTAATCTAGTCAGCAAGCTTGTATGCCTCCTAAAAGGAGTGAACGATAGGCTCATGATGATGTGACTGCCACTTGTAGGAAAGTAGCAAGCTACTATCATCAGTGCGTATGCCTCCACCATGATGAACCCTGATGAGGTAAAAAAAAAATTTTGTGGAGACCTGGAGACCCTCACCATCAATGTGCTGAAAGAGGACAAGCTTGTCATTCTGGGTGACTTTAAGCCATAGAAGACACAGACTATTAGACATAGCAGGGAGTCAATGGGAAGAATGGAGTTGGATGGTCATGTACAACTGAAGACTCGTGACCATCACATCACCAACATTGTCTTCTGTTTACCTAAAAGCAACAAAATGTTCTTGGTACACCCTAGCATCAAGCACTGGCATTTAATAGATTATATCATTGTGAAAAAAGACAGGCCGGATCTGAGAGTGGCAAAGGTGACATGTGGTGAAGAGTTCTGGAACCATTCATTCCCATTCAACAATAGCAGGGGCCCCAAGGCAAGATAAGGATCAGGAGACTCAACATCAACAAATTAAAGCACTTCGCCAAGTGTGAACAGCTTGTTGCTGACCTGGAGGGAAAGTTGAGTTAGCACACAATTAGCAATAGTGGAGAAGAAATGGAATGGACAGCTTTCCAAGACTTAGTGTACAGCGCTGCATTTGTTCACTTGGGCCAGAACACTTGGAAACATCAAGACTGGTTTGAGGAAAATGATGGGGAAATTCAGAAACTGCTAAATGAAAAAGAACTCCACAGTAGGACAGTTTGTCCATCTCTAAGAAGGCAGCATTTAACTCCATCAAAAAGTAAAGTGCAAGCAAAGCTTAGAGAGATGCAGGATTCTTAGTTCAGTAAAAAGGCAGATGAAATTCAGTTTTACACTGATAGTAACAATCCAAAGTGATCTATGATGCCCTGAAGACCATTTATGGGTCAAAGACCTATGGTGAATCTCAACTACTCAGTGCTGAGAAAGCCACACTAATTGGTGATGAGCACATGATCCTGGAGAGGTGGGCTAAAAACACTTCTACAGTGTTCTCAACAGACCATTATCAATCAGTGCTGAAGTCACTGAATCAATCCCTCTCTAGCTGAACTTCCAACTGATGAAGAGATTTTAAGCTCCTCTCATGTGGTGCTGATTCTGTTCCAGCAGAGATTTACAAGGCTGGGGGTCCAGTGCTTATACAGAAGTGGACTGAATTTTTCTGGGTTTTATGGCAAGAGGCGGTCATCCCCCAGGAGATTAAGGATGCATCTACTGCGCATCTCTATAAAGGAAAAGGAAACTGGCTGTCCTGTGAAAATCACAAGACTAGTCTCTTTCAGTAATTGCTGGCAAGATTCTTGCCAGAGTTCTTCTTAATCAGCTGATCCTTCACGTGGAAGATGGTCATCTACCTGAGAGCCAGTGTGGCTTCAGAAAGGGCTAAAGAACAGTTGACATGGTGCTTGCTACCTGACAATTGCAGGAGAAATGCCAGGAGAAGAACAGAAGTTTGTCCACAATATTCATTGACCTGACCAAGGCCTTTGATACTGTCAGTTGCGAGGGCTTGTAGAGTATCATGGTGAAATCTGGTTGCCTGTAGAAGTTGATCAATCTTGTATGCCCGTTTCATGTCAGCATGCTTGCACAGGTTCTGGATGAAGGAGGATGCACTCACACTTTCTGTGTCACCATTTGTGAATGAAGCAGGGCTGTGTGCTTGCTCCCAAGCTTTTTAGCACAATGTTTTTCAGAATGCCTTCAATGAAAATGGCATCAAGGTCAGCGGCCACACTGACAATAAATTATTTAACTTGAAAAAGTTATAAGCCAAGACTAAAGTGAAGGGAGAGTTGCTCCATGACTTTTTGTTCATAGATGACTGTGTACTCACTGTAGCCTCTGAGCCTGAGATGCAAGAGTATGGATCGAATCTCTGACACTGTGTTAATTTTGACATGACAACCAACACCAAGAAAACAGAGATCCTCCACCATCCAGCACCACACCATCCATCCATGGAATCATCAGTCACAGTAAATGGAGAAATTTGGAGTGCTGTGGATAAGTTCACTTATGCTGGCAGTATGCTTTCCAGGGATGTACACATTTATGATGAGGTTGATGCACACACTGCCAGAACTGGCTCAGTGTTTGGTAGACTCCAAAGCGAAGGGTGGGAGAGAAGACGTATTAGATTACCTACCAAACTAGGTCTACAGAGCCACTGCGCTGACCTCATTATTGTATGCCTGTGTAACCTGGGCAGTATAACAGTGCCATGCCAGAAAACTGAACTGCTTCCATTTGAATTGTCTTAGGAAGATTTTTAAGGTCACCTGGCAAGATAAGGTATCAGACACTGAGGTCCTTTCTTGAGTTGAACTGCCACCAAACATTCAAACTCTACTGCAGAGTGCAACTCTGAAAGGATGGCTATGTAGCCTGTCAAACATACATTTACCTAAAAGACTATTTTATGAAGAACTCAGACAAGGCCAGTGGTCATATGGACATCATAAGACATGATACAAGGACACTTTCAAGGTCTCTTTGAAGAACTTTAGTATCAATTTAAGACATGAGACACTGGCACAGGACTGCCCAGAATGACATGCCCTCATCAAAGAAGGTGCTGTGCTCTGTGAGCAAAGCAGAATTGCAGTAGCACAAAGAGGATGTGTAAATCTAGAGATATCACCATCCCAAATGTTCAGACAGACTGTGCCCGCCCTATGGTAGAGCCTTCTGAGTTTGTACTGGTCTGATTAGCCACATTTGGTCACACTGTACCTTGATCGGCATCATGATATCATTGGTGGTCTTCTAGTATGAAGGACAAACAACATTTATTCTTTATCGGTTTCAATATTTATATTTGTAACCTAGCTTAGCACATAGTAGGTACTTAATACTTTCTTGATGGATGGATTGATCAAGGACAATTAGATGTGTTCTTATTATCTCCTTGCTTATTTTGGGTGTTCATCTCTCGTTAGCCATTTTTGTTTTGTCATTTCCCCTGTAAGGGTCATTCTCGTTAGCATAGAAAACAAGCAAGGTTTTTATCCAGGTCCTTCCATAAACCCCCAAACCTTTCTCTCAGTCTTTTAACTTCCTCTTAGGGAGGCCTCTTGGTGTAGTGAATAGAGTGCTGGACTTGGAATCAGAAAGCCCTCTGTTCAAACACTGCCTCAGATACTGGTTAGCTGAGGGACACTTCGTAATAAGTCTCACAGCCTCAGATTCCCCATTTATAAAATGGGAATATAACAACATCTATTTCACGACAGACGGGGCTTTTGTGAGGCTCAAAAGAGATACGTGAGAAGCATATTGCAAACTTTAAAACACTATATAAATAAATATGAGCTATTGTTATTTCCTCTTTACCATCCATCGCAGTAGTCAAGGTTGTCTATCTCACAGGAAGAATTTTTGGGTATTTTTAAAAAATGGGATTGTGTCACAGAGCAGCTTGAAATCACAAGGGCTACACAATTTTCCCACTGCAATCCAGCTTACCCCCTCCTTATTACATTTTGAGCTTAGCTTGTTGTCCTGTCACATTAGGGTAGGTTCTACATTCAAAAGGGCTAGAACTCCTACCAAACTATTGGGAACTTAAGAGTTAATTAAACTTACAGGTATTCAAAGTATACAAATACATTGAATGAAACTAAATAAGAATTCAGGTGGTGTCATAAAAACACTTGATTAAGGAGTCTGGAAATCTGGGTTCTAGCCTTCACTCTGCCATTCTGTGACCTTGGACTCTCTGAGTCATAGTTTCCTCATTAGTCAAACTAGGAAGTCAGACTGTATCTTCCAAGGTTCCTTTCAGCTCTAAAATAGTATGAATTTAAATACGACTGTTCCATACCTCAATGGTACAATGGATTTGTGATCTTATCAATGTGGATATCATAATCAATCTTTTTGATTCTGTCTTATTCCTGTCCATGTCCTCCCATAAATTTTCAAGAATGTTTATTGAATATTTTGGAAGTTTTCATCTCTCTCTGTGTGTATGTATGGTTATGTACATATCAAGTAAGTAGATTGGTCAAAGATGGAATAAGGGATAATGGAAGAATGGAATAATGGAAGAATAATGGAAGAAGGAATAAAAACCCTTTTTTTCAAAGAATAAAAATCAATTTTATCTCCTTCCCATTCATACCCCCTCCTCACTGGCAAATAGTAATAATAATAAAAACAGAAGAAAAACTATGAATGTGACTATTCAAAACAAAATTCTGTATTCTCCAAGCCCAAAAAATGTTTCATTCTGCACTCTATCATCTCTACCAAGATGCAGGAAGGTAGCAGGTTATATCACATGTCCTCTGGAATCATAGTTGATTCCTCCATTGATCACAGTTCTTAAATCTTTTCAAGTTGCTTGTTTTCACAAATGTTATTAGATAAGTAGTTCTCTTGGTGTGACTCACTTCATTCCAAATTAATTCATATAAATCTTTCCAAGTTTTTCTGTAACTGTCCCTTTCAGAATTCCTTATGACACAACAGTATATCATTACATTTATATATTATATATTTTTTTCTACAGCCATTCTCTAATTTATAGGAATCTCAGTTTTCCAACTCTATGCTACTACAAAAATAAGATTATTTTTGTACATAGATGTCTTTTTCTTTTGCTCTCTTTGGGAGTATAGACCTAGTAGTGGTATTACTGGGTCAAAAGGGCATGAACAGTTTAGTGGTATTTTGGGTATAGTTACAAATTATTTTTCAGAATGGCTGGACCAATTCATACTTCCATCAGCTGTAGGTTAACCTGCCTGTTTTCCCCACGAAGACCTTCTAATAGTTGTCAGTTTCCCTTTTTGGTCACCTTTTGTTAGACTGATAGGTAAGAACCGGAACCTCAGTTTCTTTTCTGTAATTAGTAGAAAATTTCATTTCAAAACGATTTATGCAATTTACTTTTAAGATAATAGTGTCGGATTTACTCAGTCACAGATATCACAAGCTTGTAAACTCGGGCAGAAGCGCTTGCATTTATTTAGACCATCAGATCACACATCCTCCTGGATTCTCTGGATGGAACCTGGCCCTAGGCTCTTTCTGTCTTTCTTTCCAGAAATCTTAGCAGCGGAGCCATGACTTCAGCGGACAAATCACAAGATCGCAGAGCTAGACCCCGGCAGCCGCCTAGTCTAACCACTTCTTTTTGTAGATTAGGAAACTGAGCCCGGGCATTTAACTGACTTTCCCTAGACTACGCCGGCTTTAAAGGCCCCGCCCTCCCAGCTCCTCTGCGCCTCCCCCCTCCCAGCACCCGCCCCTCTCCCAGGAAGTACCGCGGGGGAGGGGCGCGGGCTGCATTCCTCTCTGCGCTGGGTCACTTTCCCAGCGCATGCCCAGAGTGGGGAAGCGGGGAGGGAAGCCCGCAGAAGGGCCCCGAGGCAGTCACGAGATGAGGGAGGTGGCTTCGAGGGCTGGGAAGCTGGGGTGGGGGGGGGGGGGGTGGGCCGGGGAAGTGGCGCGGGACAGAGTGGAATGCAGCCCGCGCCCCTCCCCCGCGGCCCCCCCCCCCCCCCCCCCCCCCCCCCCCCCCCCCCCCCGTCCCTTTTCGCTTCTTCCGGTCCCTCCCCCCCCCAGCCCCTACGGACTCTGCCACATCCTCCGGTGACATCAGCCCGCGCCGCCATATTGGAGGAAAGTCGCCGCCGCCACTTCCCCCTCGGCGCGCCCGTCACCGCCGCCGCCCCCGCAAGCAGGAGCCCCCTTCCCTGCCCGCGCGCCGGCCTTCTCCCGGCCGCCGAGCGAGCAGCCCCGAGGCCCATCCTTCATGACTCCCGCGGGCGCCGGCGCTGACGGACGTCGCTGCCGCGCTTGAAGCGGAGCCCGTGCGGGCCGTCGCGGGCTAGCGGGGAGCGAAGGCGAGGCGGCGCCCTCCGACCCGCCGCCGGCCCCGGCCGCAGCCATGACCTCGCTGACCCAGCGCAGTTCGGGCCTTGTGCAGCGCCGCACCGAGGCCTCGCGCAGCGCCGCCGACAAGGAGCGGGCGGCCGGCGGCGGCGGGGGGGGCGGCGGCGGCGACGACGCGCAGAGCCGCCGGGATGAGCCGGACGACGAGGAGCAGGGCGACTCCAAGGAGACCCGGCTGACGCTGATGGAGGAGGTGCTGCTGCTGGGCCTGAAGGACCGAGAGGTAGCGGCGCGGGCGCGGGGGTCCTCGGGGGAGGGGCGGGGCGGGGGGCCGGCTCCGGCCACCCCAGCTCACGAGAGGCCAGGGAGGCCCCAGAACCCGATCTCCAGGCAGCCGCAGATGCTGTGTGTGCGGGGAGAAAAAAGTCGTGGCCCTTTGGAAGGCCAGATAAAAGTTTTACGGGCGCTGTCCACGCAGAACGTCTAGAAGCAATTTTAGTGGCAGCTTAACAAGGACCAGAATCCTGTGCAATTTGCTTTCCTTCCCTGAACCCTGCACTCGTAGTTGGCTGAAGCTTGTCCAGGAAGCTTTCTGTGCCTTTCAATGTGTCCGGTTCTTTTATTTTTGGTCAGTAGGTGAGAAGAGATAAATAAGGAAGAATCCAGACTTTTTTACCACCAGACTTTGGCAGGGTATTATTTCCTTATGGGAAAGTTTATCGTGAGAATTGCCATTTGATCTTGCAGTAAAATAGTTTGTAAAGTTAAAAGGCTTTTAAAAATTCTTGCTCTTTTAAAAAGAAATGCTTTTAGAGTTTGATGTGCCAGAATAGTTTTTTTCAATGACCTGTAATTTTTCTTATGATGAATTGAACTTTTAAAAAGAATTTACCAGTATTGCTGGTGACATTTTGGTCAAGACAGGAGGTAAATAGACATGATTTCCTTGTCAGGGCAGTGCTACATCTCAAGTCTAGTGTAAGTTTATTTTAACTCAACAGACTATTTTTTTTTATTTTAGGTTTATTTTAACGCAACAATACGGGCCTGCTGTATTGAGGAACAAACTCAAAAGAAGAATCAGTAAATTTTACTGTTGTATATTCAGAATTTGTGAATATGGGCATAGAATTTCTGTACTGTGAGACATTTTTTCCTATCCAAATTTAACCTTTCTTTTATCTGTTAGGTTATATTCTGTGTTAACTTTTCAGTTTTCATTTATATATTGCAATTCTTTTAGAATACTGGTGTTTGGGAACATAAAAAAACTCAAATTTAACTTTATAGCATTTAGTCTAGCGCGTTGCAGTGCCTCCTACTCACTTGCTTAGCCTTGGTTCTATAAATCAGTGACTGTCTTTGACCAAGTTAAACTTGGTGTATTTTCAATCTCCGAGCATAAATGAGTAGTAATGCCTGCTTTTTAATCTGTTTCATAAATGTCAAAGGAAAATGCAGTATTGCACAAGAGTTGTTTTTAACCAGAAAACATTGATTAAACTTCTGCTATATGTCAAGCACTGGGAATACTGAGAAAGGTAAAAAGTTTGTCCTTAAGGAGCTTTAATTCTGATAGCCGAGGAAACCTGTAAAAGATGGAAGGGAAGACTCTAGTAGCTGGGGGTATGGAGGGGAAAGAAGTGGGGTTGGGGAATAGAAGAGGCCAAAGATAGACTTTCTGGGGGAAGTGGCATTCAAACTGAGTCTTGAAAGAAGCCAGGAATTCTAAGGCAAGGAGGAGGGAGAACACTTGGAACAGGTGGCTGGAGATAGAACGGCTTCTGTTAGCAACAGCAAACAGTAGGTCAGTATTGGCTGGTTCTTAAAAGTGTGTAGGAGTAGTGTGTAAGAAGAATGGAAAGGTAGGAAGGTGTCAGGTTGTGAAGAGTGTTAAATACCAAACAGGATTCTGTAATTGATCATGCAGGTAAGAGGGACCCATTGGACTTTGTTGAGTATGGGGCTACACTTTAGCAAAATTACTTTGGCATCTGAATGGATGGATTGAAGTGAGGAGAGACTTGAGGCAAGAAGTCCAATTAATTAGGAGGTTCTTTAGTAGTCCTCCAGGTGAGAGGTGATGAAGGCCTGGATTAGGGTTGTGACTATGTGAGTGGAGAGAGGGTGGATGTATAAGAAAGATCGACAAAATTTGGCAACTGATTAGATATGTGGGGTGAATTAGAGTGAGGATTTTTTTTTGCTTTTTGGAGGATGGTTGGGGTTAAGAGACTTGCCCAAGGTCACATGGCTAGTTTTTGTGTTGTGTCTGAGGTCCTATTTGAACTCGGTCCTCCTGACTCCACAGCCAGTGCTCTATTCGTTGCGCCACCTAGTGGCCTTGATAGTGAGGAATTTAAAATGACATCGAGGTTGTGAACCTGGGCACCAGGGGAGGATTCCTTGACAGCTGTAGGGGAAATTCAGGAGATGGCAAGGAATGAGTTCTATTTTGGAGATGATTATAGGGCATCCAGTTTGAGCTATTCAGTAGACCGTTGGTGACAAAAGACTGGCGGTTAGGAGACCAACTAGGGCTAGATTTATTGATCTGGGAATCAATCATCTGCATAAAGATAATTGAACTCTTGGTAGCTGATGAGACTCAAGGTGAGAAAGAACCTTTGAAGAGAATCTTCAAATTCTGGACTGACCACAGATAGTAGGATTGTGGTGGTTAAAGATCTATCAAAGGAAACAAGAAATTACTTGGAACATTTTAGCAGAAAACCAGTGTTTTATAATGTTACGGAAATACTATAACAACTTCTAGAGTTTTGAGATGACCAGTGAGAAATTTAATTGGTCTGTTTTCATTTTGTGAAGGCTTAAATCCTTTGGCTTTCTCTGCATTCTTATTTTTCCCATGAAGATAATTTATCCCCAAGCCTCTCGTTTGATTTTATTTGTTATTTTGAAATTTAGACAGTTCAGTATTTTTCAGTGGTAGAATCAGGCTCCAAGTAATTTAAGCTATGTGTTTCCTTCATTTTAAGAATGACTATGCTTTCAGTGTGATTGGTATGATTAGAGTAATTGGATTTAGAACTCACAGGGACTCTAAAGATCAAATCTAATCCTCTGATTTCATGTATAAGAAATTGAATCAAGGAGAGGTTCTCTGACATGCCTAGGACCATACAAGCAGTAATTCACACCCAGGACTCCCAGACTCTTAAAATTCAGTATCTTTTCACTATGCTCACAATAGCCCAAATGTGACTATCCAGGATAGCTTGTTGATCTCAACACTAGCCATAATTAGAGAAAAGATTTGCATCTGCTTTGAGAGGTTATACTTTTGTGGAGGGTTAGCATAGTTGATTTTGATACTCAATTTTTTTCCCCTCCATAGTAGAAAATAGTTACTAGATTCATAGATTTCTGGTATACATAACTTGGATCTCAGCAAGGCATTTAACAGTCTCACAAATGGAAATGTGTAGACTGAATGATAGTACTGTAAGGTGGGTTCCGAATTGGTTGGATGACTAGAGCCAGAGATTATTGAGAAACATCATGGTGTAGCAGAAAGAGCCCTGGTTGAAGAACAAGAGTATCTACAATATAAAATGAAAAATCCATGGCAATTAATGGTTTAGGACAGCCAGTGTAGAAGACAGGGTATTACTGGGAAGTTGATATTTTTTATGTTGGAATTCATGTATTTAAATTAAATAGCTATAAACCAAGTTTAATTGTATACATTGGTATCTTAGTATTTGTTAAGTGCCTACTATGTACTAAGGTACTGTGCTAGCTAAGTGCTATTTATAGTAAACTATTTCTTTTTTTAAAATTTAAAAAAAAATTTTTTTAATTTCATTTTTCAAATGCTTTATTAACTTTTGATTTACATCATTCATTTCTGCCAGATTTTGAGTTACAGATTTTCTCCCTGTTTTTCCCCTGCCCACCGCCCTAAAATAGCAGTCCCACAAGATATCCCCTCCTCCAATCTGTTCTCTCCCATATTTTCTCCCTTTTGACTTTTCCAGTGGATCTCTATGTCCCAGTGCCTGTATATCTTATTGCCCAATTACATGTAAAATAGTATTAATAATAGTATATATATATATTTATATTTAAACATTTGATTTTAAAACTTTGAATTCCAGATTCATTCTCTTCCTCCCTTGTCACCCACCCTTACTGGGAAGATAAAGCAGTTCAGTATGGGTTGTACATGTATGGCTAATGCAAAACAATAACATAGTAGATATATTGTAAAAGACTGACTATATTTCCCTCCCTCCTATCCCACCTCCCACTTTGATCCCGTCCCTTTTCAAAAGTGGGTGCTTCCAACTTCCCTCCCCTCCAGCCTTCCCTCCCTTCCATCATCCCCCCTCTCATCCCCTTCCTCTCTACTCTCCTGGAGGGTGAGATACCCTATTTAGTGTGTATTTCATTCCCTCCTCAAGCCAAATTTAATGGAAACAAGGTTGACCCATTCCCTTTTGCCTTCTTATTCTTCCCCTCCATTGTAAGCATTTTCCCTTGCCTCTTCTATATGAGATAGTTTACCCAATTCTGTCTCTCCCAATCTCCTCTCATTATATTCCTCTCTCACCTCTTAATTTCACCTTTTAAGTATCATTCCTTCCTGTTAAATTGGTCCTGTGCCCTCTATCTATGTATACCTGTAAATATGTATATACACATTCACATATGTATTCACATACCCAATACCCTCATATATAGACATATATATTTCTGTTCCCTTCAACTACTGAGAAAGCTTCCATAAGTTACAATTATATTTTTTCCATGTAGGAATGTAAATAGTTCAACTTTGATAAGTTCCTTATGATTTCTTTTCCCTGTTTACCTTCTCATGCTTCTCTTGCTTCTTGAATCTAAATGTCAGATTTTCTATTCAACTCTGGTTTTTTCAGCAAGAATGCTTGAAAGTCCCCTATTCCACTAAATGACCATATTTCCCCCTGAAACATGATACTCAGTTTTGCTGGGTAGGTGATTCTTGGTTTTAATCCCAGCTCCTTTGCCCTCTGGAATATCATATTCCAAGCCCTTCGATCCCTCAGTGTAGAAGCTGTCAGATCCTGTGTTATCCTGCTTCTGTTTCCACAATATTCAAATTGTTTCTTCCTGGCTACTTGTAATATTCTCTCCTTAATCTGGGAATTCTGGAACCTGGCTATAATATTCCTAGGAGTTTTCTTTTTGGGATCTTTTTCAGGAGGTGATTGGTGGATTCTTTCAACCTCTGTTTTGCCCTCTGGTTCTAAAACATCAGGGCAGTTTTCTTTGAGAACTTCCTGGAGGATGATTTCTAGGTTCTTATTTTGATCATGGCTTTCAAGTAGTGCGATAATTTTAAAATTATCTCTCCTGGATCTATTTCACAGGTCAGTGGTTTTTCCCATGAGATATTTCACATTGCCTTCTGTTCTTTCATTCGTTTGGATCTGTTTAACAGCATCTTGATTTCTCATAAAGTCATTAGCTTCCATTTGCTTCAGTCTAATTGTGAAGCAACGAATCTCCTCAGTGAGCTTTTGAGATTCCATCCGGCAAATTTTTTTTAAGGCATTCTTCTCCTCATTGCCTTTTTGAGCCTCTTTTGCCATTTGAGTTAGTCTATTTTTTTAAGGTGGTATATTCCTCAGTCAGGCTGTTGACTCTCATTTCATAAGTTTATTGCATCATTCTCATTTCTCTTCCCAATTTTTCCTCCACTTCTTTTATCTGCTTCTTAAGGTCCTCTATGGCCTGTAACCAGTTCGAGTTTTCCTTGGAAGCTTTTGATGCGGGAGTTCTGACTTCACTGTCTTCCTCCTGTTCCGTGCTTTGCTCCTTTTTGTCCCCAAAATAGGAGTCTAATGTTGGAATCTTCTGTCTTCTTTGTTTCCTTTGCCTGGTCATGTCGCCCCTCAGTCATTTGACTGGGCTTTTTGCCACAGTAGGACTCTGCCACCAGACAGGGGATCTTTCATCCCAAACACTGGGGTTTTCTCACCTGCTGGAGTTATTAGATGGGTGCCCTCTCTGAGGCCTCCACACACTCTGGCAAGCTGTATACACACCTTAGGACCTCTGCCCTAGACTGCAATCCAGATCCAAGCAGGTTAAAGCAAGAGCGATTACCCTTCAGACTGGTGCTTGGTCCCCCTACACTCTGCAGGCCGGGAGCTGAAGCTGCCATGTGGAGCAGCTGGCTGTTAAGGCTGCTCAGTGGCTTCTCGCCCTGGGGGCAAAAGCCACGCACTCCCACTTACTGGGTTCCAAAGTCCAGACTACACTGACCTCTCACTTTGTCCTTTGCCATTATGTGTTGATAAATCTGCCAAGGGCCACAGCTGCTGCTGATCTGGAGCCCCTTGGGGTCAGGCCCGCCCTGGGGCTAAAGCCTTGGCGTGGGGCTGAGCTGGCCGATTCCTGCCGGACAGCTGGGCTGTCCTCAGCCGGAGGTTAGCTTCTCTGTGTCATTTTGTGGGTTCTGCAGCTCCAAAGTTTGTTTAGAGACCCCTTTTTACATGGATTGTGGAAGGTGGAACCTGGAGCCTCGGGGAGGTCCTGCTTCTATTTTGCCATCTTAACTCTGCCCCCTGTATATGCAGTACTTTCAATGGTCTGGTGCTTCTTGCTTCCACAAAAGTACATATTTTTTAACACCAAAATTTTCCCCAGTAACTGAAATTGATTGAAATAGCATCATAGAAGCAGAGATTAGAGATTTAGATAATAAAGTATTTCTTAAGAAAATGTGAGTGAGCAGTGGTCTTTCTGTGAAGAGACCTGGTATTGCTTCCTGGTTCCAAAAGTAATCATAATTATTTAGAAATGTTTGCATAAGAAAGGATACAGTCCTTCAACACTTAGCTCTGGTAAACTTAGCTCCTTTCTTTTCTGTACTGGAGAGTTTGGTCAATAAGGCAGAGTATGTTGAGTCCTTGGAACAGCCACCAAATCCTTGGATGGGCTTTTGGTGACCAGAAAGCCCCTCCACAAAGTCTGAGGCCACCCAGAAGCTTTTTCTATTGCTATGTGGCTTGAACAGCCTTGGGGCCCCTAACAATTAAGTCTTGGAATCAACTTTTTTCTCTTTTAGGGAAAGAATTAGCCCAGAGGTGTCAAACACTTGGCCTGCATTTCTGAGTGTAGCCCAAACCAGATTAACATGTAATTGAGAAATATTTAACCAAATGAATTTTTTAAAAATTGGTAACATTACATTTTAAAACTAAGTCAATATGCAGGCCCACAGGGATCCTTATATACAGATTGGTGGCCCCAGTTTCTATTTGAATTTGATACCCTTGAACTAGCCTCACATTTATGGAGGAGGGGTTAGATATCAAGGGTTCTTATTCTCTTTCATTTCACCAGAGTGCAGAGAGCCAGCCTCTCAGAGTGCTTGGCTGACAAAATGAGATTGGATTGGATGGGTAGAAAGGTGGGACCTGTTACAGTTGCTGTGGATTCCTAGTAGTATTTAGGTTACGACATAGGAGCATAGATTTAGACCTGGAAGAGACCATAATTGAGATACAGAGAGGCTAAATGACTTGCCCACAGTCACTATATTCTAGTAAGAATTTGAGTTGGTTTTGAATCCTGGTTTCCTCATTCCAAGTACAGTGGCTTATCTACTAGACGCTTTGCCACTTCTGAATTATAACTGCTCTGAGGAGACCAATTATTACCTACTTTTGCCCAAAGGGGTACAGTTGGGGGAATGTTGGGAAATAAGGATAGTTATGGTTGTGTTGGACACAATTGACTAACACAATAAAGGTCATCTGACCAGTAGGTCACATATCTCTCGGGGCACGCCATGACCTTCTCAGGATTCCTGGTTTCCCACATCTCTTAGAAGGGGATGGGGGAGTGATTAGGCATTTATAACTTTTATATGTCAAGCACTATGATGAAGGCTTTGCAAATATATCATTTCATCTTTGGAGATTACTGACTGAGCTAGATGACTGCTAAGGTTTAACTTTTTGATCCATTTTTTTTTCCAAGAAGAAAAGTACACAGAGAATTTCATTGTGACTTGTTATTGGTTAAACCAGTTATCTTACTAAAATAATATATCAAAAGTGGGAATAATTCTGTTATTTGGAAAAGCATTTATTTATTAAAACATTAGTATTGCCCTTCTATCTTTTAATTTGAAGAATAATTGGTGTATACTGTCAGTAAAATAGTGAATGGAGTTTCATGTGGCTTATGATATTAATCTTATTAGATTCATATATGCTTTGAAACTAAATATCCTTAAAAATAATAAAACTTTAAGTGATAATTTTATTTTTAAAAGACAGTGAATTTTAAGGTTTTTAAAAATCACAATTTTCAGTAATTTTTGTGAATATTATTTAGATTTTGGTTTTTTTTTTTTAGATGAGTTAGGAACTTGGTAGGAGCTAACATTATTATCTCTGTTGAAAATGCACAGAAACCTGGTTGAAAATTGTGTACTTATGGACCTGTATTGTACATTAGTCTTGAAATTGGTCATATTTCGGGGCGGCTAGGTGGTGCAGTGAAAAGAGCACCGGCCCTGGAGTCAGGAGGACCTGGGTTCTGCCTCAGACACTTAACACAAAAACTAGCCATGTGACCTTGGGGAAGTCACTTAACCCCGACTGCCCTCCAAAAAGCAAAGAAAAAAAAAGAAATTGATCATATTTATAATAAAGTTAGCACTAGTGAATTTAGACCCAGTGTTAATACTTTAATTGCAGACCAAAGCTGTTAAGATTTTAAAAGATTTTTATTGATATTTTTATTTTTATCACCTGCCTTTCCCCCTGAATCTCTTCTCATACCCCCTTCCAGAGGGCCATCTCCTATAACAAAAATCAAAGAAGAGGAAGAAAAGAAAAAACAGCCCCAGTTCATTAAAGCCAATCAACACATCAGAAAAGAATGGTGCCTAGGTAGTCTTAGTGAGGTGGAGTCTTTTCATACTTCTTGGGGACATGTCCAATAATTGTGATTTTAAATAACGTTTAGTTCAGATTGTTTTGTTGTTCTTTTCATTTACTTTGTTGTCATTGTGTATATTGTTTTCCTAATTCTGCTTATTTCAGTATACATCAGTTCATATAAATCTTTCCATGCTTTACTAGTCATTGTTTTGTTATTTGCTGTTTTTTATAGTATAGTAACATTTCCATTATTTTTATGCACTATGGTTAATTTGATCATTTCCTAATCAGTGGTCATCTGTTTAATTTTTAGTTCTTTGCTACCACAAAATATTGATATCTATGGTATTCTTTTTATCTTTAAAGTTTTTGGGGTATATGCTTAGCATTGGAATCTCTGGGTCAAAGGGTATACACATTTTTAACAATTTCTTAGCATAATGCTTTGCCGTAAAAATTGTGTCAATTCACAACTCCAGCTATAATGCAATACTGTCTGTCTTTCTACCAGCCTTCCAGTAATGACATTTTTGGTTATCTTTGCCAATTTGCTGCATAAGAGGTTATTTTCAGAGTTGTTTTGATTTATTTCTCTTATTATCAGTGATATGCAATATTCTTTCATATGCTTAATAGTTTACAGTTCTTTTGAGAACCATTTTCATATCCTTTGATGATTATCTAGTGGAATAGAGTCAGATTTATAATATGAAAGATCCTTAGTCTCTTAGTGGGCAAATTTAGATTTTTAAGAAACCTTTAAATGTCCAGAATTTATATTCAGTGGCACATTTTGGTTTATGTTAACCAGAAACCTTTTTACTTGACTCCCTCTGACTTTAAAACTTTCTGATATTTATTGTAGCAATACATTTCTCTGCCTCTGCAAGCATATTTAGAGTGAAAATAATTTAAGATCTTGCTTAAGGAAGATTGGATAAATTTTGTTTTGTAATCATAGCAAATTTAAGGATTTCCTTGGCATAAGTGCTTTGTAAATAGTAAAATGCTATCAAATGATATTTTGACAAACTATTGCAGAACATTTAAATTGATGATTATTTGTTCTCTTGGACTTGGTGGTCTTATTGTTTGTAAAACTATGTAAACAACCTTGAAAATCCTTTAAAGTTTCTTCATATATTAATAAAATGAGAAGTGTAGTCCCTTTCCCTGTCCTTTTATATGCTAGTTGTTATTGTTATTATGACTTCCAGTGAATAACAGGGCACTACTTAATTAAAACATTCTCAGAGAAAAAAGCTCCTTCAAAGAATTTGTTATTTTAAAAAAGAAAAAGAAACGTAAACAATTTGAATTGGTATTAGTGATATTTTAGTACTCTTTATTGACCATTTCTGATATTTTTAATGTATCCTTTAAAGCCTTCTGTATTTATTTCTTTTTCTAGTGACTGGGTTGCTAACAAGGTAAATTATTGAAATGTATCCTCATTAATTCAATTATTACTGTTACATCAAACTTTCTGTACTGTAGAAAGTTGATTATGTTAGAATTGTAGGCTTAGAGCTGCAAGGGTTTTTAGAAGCTATCTAGTCTAATCCCTGATTTTACAAAAGATAAAGCTAAAACTTGGGAAAATGACTTCTCTAAGGTTCCATAGGTGGTAGGTAGCCTGTTGTTCTTTCCATTATACCATAGTGCCTTCCAGTAAATTTAAGAATCGTGTGTTATATATCTTAATTCAGTGTGGATCTTGTATTTATAATCATTGGACATGATATTTTCTTGATAGTATGTGCTGAAGAAAACACTGATCAAGTTAGTTACTTGATTTAATATTATACACATGTGAATTGTGTTGGATTTAGTGTTCTAAAATCTATTCTAGCAGGTAATTGTTAAACAGATGTGCTAAGTATGTAAAAATGAGATTATGTTGAGAAAACAGCCCCAGTAAAATAACTAAATTGGAGAAACTATCTTCTAATATTTTAAAATTATTTATCTCTAATCATCCTTTATGGTTTATTTTTTTTAACTTCGGATACTTGAAAGAGCTAATTTAGCTTTCATTTAATACATTCCCATTGTAATGGATACCTTAAAAATTCTTTGTTTGACAAAAAGCTACCCAAGCCCAAACATATTAGGTACACTCATTTTAAGCTGTGTTTAATATAAAAGTCCAGTAAAATAACTTGGATGACCCTTTCGGACTTCTTTTAGCACAGTTTATAATAACAATTTTTAATGATACAGGACCTTGGATTCTTTAACTTTACCTCTAGCTGCACCCTTTTTTTGGCTAACTACATCAAAAGATGCTTAGGAGAAATAAAAGATGAACCTGTTCTGAGACTATATGCAGTATATGAATTGGACCACTTGTAAATTGCTATAGCCAAACTGGTTAGTATGTGGCATTCCACCTCATGACCAAGAACTATGTTGGCTTAAATGGAATGAGTGGCTGTAATATACTTTTTTCCATAATCTTTGTTCTGCTGCTTGTTTATGGTGGTTAGTATAGATTTGTTGAGAGAGAAGGCTAAAAAAATCCTTTGCTGAAATGAAATTTTAAGGTTATGAATTTCAGTCCTTGCTGACCTCTACGTCTTTAAAATACTATTGTTTGTACAACTATAAAGAATGAATGTGTGGCTATTGTCCATTTATTTTAAAAAACATATTTTTGCTACATTTTGTTTTGACATCACCTACATTGCCAGCATATTCCTCCCCTGTTCTTCCACAGAGCTATCCCTGAATAAGAATAAGAAGATAAATTTAGCAAATCTAGTTAATGCATTGAGAAAGTCTTGACAGTTTGATGCATTGTTCCATACCCATTGTCTCCTACCTCTGCATAGAAATTGGGTTTATGTCTTCTGCTGCTCTTAATCCACGTGAACATGAGACATACTGATTGTTGTATTTTAGTAAGATTATTTGCCGAGTTAGCAGGACATCATGAGTATGTGATTAGCAGTTTTGGTGAGGGACAGACATAGTTGAAAAATTACTTGTAAGTAAATTCCACGTTGATTATAAATTCTAGAATAATGTATTTGGATATCAATTCTGGTTGATTGATTTTGTTGTTATTATTGTTTTAAATTTTGGATCAAGAACAGGAGAAGGAAGACGTGTACTTAAATATTTATTGAATTAATGAAAACCAGGAAGAAACTGTGGGATGAAGATGTTAACAGTATATTAAGTTACAGAAGGCATCAATGCTTTCTTACTATCGAGAATAGAATAGTTTAAATATACCTTTTGTCTTAATTCTTTATACTGGAATCATTAAAGTGATTGAAATATAGATAAACACTATTTGAATATGAAGTATAAAATCTGTTTCCATGAAAGAGTTTATAACCAGGGTACAGGTTAACGTTGTTGGTTTTCTTTTCTTTTTTTTTTTTAACCAAAATTGAGTACTTTTCTCCGTGGAATTTTCTTTTTCTTTATTTTTGCTATTTGGAGGGGGCTTGCCCAGGGTCACATGGCTAGTTTGTGTGTGTGTGTGTGTTGAGTGTCTGAGATCGAATTTGAACTTAGGTCCTCCTGACTCTAGGGCTGGTGCTCTATTCACTGTGTCCCCTAGCCTCCCCCGAGTTGTTTGGTTTTTTTAAAGCAATCGGGGTTAAGTAACTTGCTCATTTTTGTGTGTGTGTGGGTGCCGAGTATCTGAGGCCCGAACTGATCCCAGGTCTCCCGACTCTGGAGCCTACACTCTTACTCACTGCGCCACCTGGCCGCCCCTAAGCAGCTGGGGTTAAGTAACTTGCTCAAGGTTACACGGCCAGTTATTTTGTGTGGGTGTTAAGTATCTGAGCCCAGAACCAATCCTAGGTCTCCCGACCCTGGGGCCCGGTACTCTTACTCACTGCACCACCTGGCCACCCCTTTGTTTTCTTGTGAATTATGATCCAGGATGAAGATCCTTATCTTTTTTTCCTCTTTTAAAAATTTATTCAATAAGTCATATAACCTTTTTTTTTTCCTTGTGTTTTCTTGTTCCTCCAGGTAGCATCTGATGATATCATTTGTACTGTCAAATATTCCCTGTATTATGTAAAAGGTATTATTGGTATTATTAATAGAATACTTTTCCCCCATCAAGATAATGGGTATATTTCTAATGGTCTCCCTTCCTCAAGTCTTTTATCCCCTCTACCAAAAGTGTGAAACACATGTCAAACACTCCAGAGGGCAGCCCAAGCCAGATTAAATTGTAATTGGTAAATATTTAACACTGTAAAGAAATAAATGAAAGCATAGATTTTAAAATTTCCATTTTAAAACTGAGTCAAAATGTACACCCTGAAGTGATCATTATGTACAGATTAATGGCCCTCTTTCTATTTGAGTCTGACACCACTGCTGCCAAAGTGATATTCCTAAAGCAAAAGTCTGACCATGTTACTCCCCCTTACTCAGATCCCAGTTTTTGCATGTTACTTCTAGAAACAAACATAAACTCTTCTCTTTGACATGTAAAGCTCTTCACAACTTGGCCAATTTTTATCTTTCCAATTTTTTTGCACATAACCCCCTGCATGAACTCTGTGATCCAGATATAGTGCCCTTTTTGCCATTCGTGCATGACACTCCCGTTTCCTGTCTCTTTGCCTTTGCACTGTTTTTTTACCTATACCTAAAATGTTGTTCCTCCTTACTCCTTGAAATCCCTGGTTTCCTTCAAAATTCACCTCAGAGTCCATATTTTGCATAAGGCCTTTGCTAACACTTCCCTTTACTTCCCAAATATATTCTCAAGGTCTTGGGACTGTTTTCCCTTTGCAGACATATAGTAGAAGCTTAATAAATGCTGGTTGACTGTGCTAGATGCTAGAAGTTAAAAACATCAAGTTTGTTTGGTTTTTTTTCCTCTTGATAATAGCCACAGGTTCTTATTTCTGAGTCAGTCAGTTAAAAACATGTTTGAGTAACTGTTACCTTTAAAGCGTTATTCTGAGATAACACCCATTAGACTGTTAGGCCCTTGAACAACAATTGTCTTCTGCCTTACTTTGTATCCCTATCCCTTAACACAATATCTTACACATAATAATCCTTGTAAATGCTTGTTGACTTGACACACATTTAAAAAAAGGCAGAAATAGAAAGTCCTTTCTCTCAATGAACTTCCAGTTGCAGAGACAGAATTTAACATGCACAAAAAAATTGGGAGACATAGAATATATACAAATTGAGGGGATACTCATCAATTGGGGAATGGCTGAAGAAGTTGTAGTTTATGAATGTGATGAATACTATTGTTCTATAAGAAATGATGAGCAGACTACATGAACTGATGCTTAGTGAAGTGAGCAGAACCAGGAGAACATTGTACACAGTAAAAGCAACATTGTGTTGTGATCAGCTATGTTAGACTTAACTCTTCTCAGCAATAAAATGATCCAAGACAACTCCAAAAGACTAGTGATGGAAAATGCTAAGAAAGAACTGTGGAGTTTGAATGCAGATTCAAACATACTATTTTCACTTTGTTGTTGTTTTTTTTGTCTTTATCGTTGTTTTTCCCTTTTGTTCTTGATTCTTCTTTCACAACATGACTAAGGTGGAAATATGTTTAAACACAATTGTACATGTATAACCTATAGATCCAATTGCTTGCTGAGTTGGGGAGGGGGGAGGGAGAAAAATTTGCAACTCAAAATCTTACAAAAATGAATGTTGAAAACTCTTTCCATGTAATTAGAAAAAAATTGTTAAATATGTATGTGTATATATATATCTGTGTATAATATATATTTTGTGTATATACATATCTATATATATCTATGTATATACATATATCCTGTGACTACTTAATCTGTTGAGCAATAATAACTTCTGATGTTATATTTCTGTTCTGTTATCAGTTTATTTTCACTATCATACCCTTAGAAATATTTGCTATTTTTGGGCAGGTAGGTGGCACAGTGAATAGAATAGGCCCTGGAGTCAGGAGGACCTGAGTTCAAAATCCAGCCTCTGAAACTTGACAGACTTACTAGCTGTGTGACCTTGGGCAAGTCACTTAACCCCAATTGCCTTACCTTCCTTCCTCAAAAAAAAAAAAAAAGAAATATTTGCTATAAAAGGTTCCCACAACCCCCATGGCTCATTTCTCTCTTATAGTTGTGTGATTTATTTGTGAAATAAGTTTATACTTTATTTATTTTATATTATTTTATTCATTACAGTTATCTATTTTATATTTCATGATTGTTTGGTTAAGAGTCTCCCTCTTAGTCCCTCCTTGCTAAACTTAATATTTAGGTCATGTATTCATCTGGAGCTTATTGTGATGTATGGTATAAGATGTTAATCTAAACCTACTTTCTCCCAGACTGCTTTTCAATTTCCCCAGCAACTTTTGCCAAATACAGAGCTATTTCCCCAGGTTATTTAATGTGTTCTAGTTTATTGAATGCTGTGTTCTTGAGTTCATTTTGTTTCTGACTCTTCCTTTTCTAGCCAGTTCCACTGATTTTTTTTCTATTTTTTTTATCAGTATTAGGTAGTTTTCATGATTATTGCTTTATAATAATGTAATTTGAAGTCTGAAAAAGTTTCCCCATTTATTTTTCTCTCTTCCCTCTCTCCCTCACTCCCAACCAGGATTTAGATCTTTTCTTCCTCCAACTGGATTTATTTTTTCTACTTTTGTATTTTTTTAAAAAAGCTTTATTTCTAGTAAATTGACTGATGATCATATTAGTGTATTCATGCTGCTGGGAATGGACCTGTAGGAATGGTAGCCTAGTGAGCGAGAGCATAAGGGAGGCAACTTGGTGCATTGGAAAGAACTACTTGCTACTTGTGTGGCCTTAGGTGAGTTACTTAACTGCTCTGGTGAATTGAGTGGATTGGCCTACATGACCTCTGTCTTCTCTTCCAGGTCTAAATCTATAATACCTTTAAGTGTGTCTTGGCGTAGAAACAACTAGTGCATTCCAGTTCTAGTTCCAGTGTGAGGTATAAGGTTACATAGAGTTGGTAGCTAAAAAGTCTTATAGAGGATATTGATTAGTTTTGCTTGATTAGAACAGAAAGTTTAAGTTGCAAAATAATTAGGGAGGAATAGTTGTAGGGTGCAATTTATATTGTAGAGAATATTGGTTTGATCAATGAATGATGTGAAGAGGGCCTTAAGTCATACTAAATTTGCATTGACTTTGGAGCTGTTCTTGGTTTTAGTGATGTGATGAAACTGGAATTTTAGAAAGTTTTTTGTACTGTGTAGAATGGATTAGAAGAGAGTGAGACTTGAGGTAGGGAGGCTGTTGTCCTTTGTTTAAGCAAAGATTATTAGGTCATATTGCCATTTGTGTTTGTAGAAATAAAGAGATAAGAAGGCAAGATCTGATAGACTATGAGAAAGAATAATGGGTAGGATTGCTTTGGGAATTAGGGGAACAGAATGAGCTTACGGTAGTGTTTATTTAAAAAACAAAACAGAAAACAAACCCAAAACCCGATTCTTAGGACTTCATTTTTTTTTAAACACTGTCACATAATTTTTCTTACTAAAAACATTAGTTTTCTACAAATAACTTTTTGTTTTGTTTTCTTTTTTTTACAAAACCATCACCATATCCTGCTGGGAAATTTGCTTCAAAATCCTACAGCTACAAACTACTAACAATTGAGTTAAATTATAATGATTTGACAGTTAATTAACTTCTCCATATATGTTTGTTGCTAATCTACTTAACTTTGAATATAGTAGAATCTCACTTTTATACTTGTTAATTAAGTATCATATTCAGAAAAAATAAATTTAAAAAATAATCATTTCTGATAGCTTAATTATTATACTTTTAGAGATGAAAGCTGTTGTTTGAAGAAAATCTTGAAGATTATTTAGAAGTACACTATCAACGTGAGATTTCTTTGACTTTCTAGAGTAAGACTAATGCACTATTGAATGTACACTAAAAAATCTTTATAAAACAAATCATTTTAAAAATATATTTATTTTACATGTATTTGTAATCTCTCCTTCCCTACTGAATGGTAAACAAAAGAAAAATAAAACATTCATAGTCCAGCAAAACAAATTCTCACATTAGCCACATCTAAAAATGTATGGCTTGATTTTTATATTAAGCCTACCACCTCTGGAAGGAGGGTGGGTATCTTGTCACCTGGGTTTACGACATATCATTGCATTAATCGGAGTTCCAGAGTCATTTAAAGTTGTTTTTCTTTAGTGTTGTTGCTGTGAAACTTGTTTGTTCTCTTGGTTTTATCCTGGTTTTATCAGTTTTTCTAGGTCTTTTGGAAAGTCTTCCTTTTATCATGCCTTATAATATATAATATTCCATTCCATTCACATCCTACAATTTATACAGGCATTCCCCATTTGATGGGCATTCCTTTAGTTAACAGTTCTTTGCTATATCAAAAACTATAAATATTTTTTGTACTTATGGGTCCTTTTGATCACTGTGTTAGAGGGCTAGTGCTGATATTGCTGAACCAAAAGGTATTTTCTTCTTTTGAGAACTGCCTTTTTACATCCTTTGACCATTATCTTTTGGGCAACGACTGCCATGCATGTATTTGAATCATTTCTTTATATATCTTGGCTATAAGACTTTTTTCAGAGATTTGCTGTAAAGATGTTTTTTCCCCTTAATTCTTTCCCTTCTAGTCTCACAATACATAAGAAAAAGAAAGTTTAATTACATTGGTTTTGTTTGTGCAATACTAAACAAATTGCTAGTTTTTCACACAGATTAGGTGGTTTGAACTTAAGGATAAAATTGTAGGTCAAAAATTGCATAAAACAAAGTCTGACTAGTTATGCTGGATTTGTAGTCTGACTTGGTTTGAATGATGGTTTTTTGCCACTTAATGATGCTCCATAAGAGTAGCCATTGCTTATTTTTATTTTCATTTATTTATTTATTTATTTTTTTAAGCAATTGGGGTTAAGTAACTTGCTCAAGGTTACACGGCCAGTTATATCTGGGTGTGGTGCTGAGTATCTGAGCCCAAATTTGATCCAGGTCATCCCGACACTGGAGCCGGTGCTCTTACTCGCCGAGCCACCTGGCCGCCCCTAAGCAATTGGGGTTAAGTAACTTGCTCAAGGTTACACGGCCAGGTGTTTCTGGGTGGGTGCTAAGTGTCTGAGCCCGGAATTCAATCTCCAGGTCTTCTCAACACTGGAGCCGGTACTCTTACTCGCTGTGCTACCTGGCCGCCCCCGTTGCTTATTTTTAAAATAGATTTTCTATTGCTTGACACCCCCTGAAAACTGTACAAAAAAATAGCCAGCATATTTCCCTTAAGTTTTTCTTCTCTGTAATAAACATCCTCAGTTCTGTTAGTTAGTGGTTCTCTAATTCTCCTGGTTGCCTCTGGTCTGTCATCCCTCCTGAAATAATGGTACTCAGAACTTTTCATGATATTTTAGTTGTTAATTAATATAGACTATAGTGGGGTTGTTACTTTCCTTCTTCTAGATATCTTATATCTTTTGATAAAATTTTCTTAAAGGTAGTTTCCTATTCACATACTGTGATTATGGTCTCTTTTCATCTTTGTAGTCTCAGAAATTAGCATGTAGTAAACCATTAATAAATATTTATTGAATTGACAAGCAGGCATACCCTTCCCACTTTTAGGTAAATTAAGCTTTGTATTTTTTACTTAAACTGTTAAACTTAGGTGTAGAACTTAAAATTTGTACTATTTAGACTTCATTTTGTTAAGAGTTTATCTGTCATAACCGATCATTCTTTGTGGATTTTCTTACATGCCACTGATGGATTTGATAATAACACTGTACATAGTTTTTATCTAGTTAGAAAATTGTTAATCAAATTAGGGACAGAGAACCACACAGATAAAACAGTTTAGAGAAAATAAGAATCGTTCAATAACAAAATTTGGGATCATTTTTGGACTTAATTTATCCCAGCTATCTTTTTGTCCCTTGCATCTCTCTATCTTTGGTAATAAAATTAGAGAATTGAGACTGGTTCTGTTATTTCATTGTCATAGGCAACTCTGTAGTGAAAAAACTTTATCTATAAATGCTAGTCAGCATTTTCTCTGTAACTGTCTTAGTGTGTTGCTTGGGATGGTGATTTGCCCAGAGTCAGCAAGCCTTTATTAAGTGTTTACTTTGTGCCAGATGCTGCTAAGTGCTGGAGATTTAAAAAAAAAAAAAGGTAAAAAAATAGTCCCTCCCCTTAAGGAGCTACCATTCTAGTGAGGGAGAAAATATGAAAAAAAAATTGCCATGCAGCTGATATGTGTTGGAAGTTGTATTGAAACCAGGTTGTCTTGCCTTTCAAGCTACTCTATATACTATGCCACCCTGTCTCTCTAATAATAAATAATACATTGATTTACAATATGAAAATAATTTCATAAATTAAAATATGAGTCCATAGTAAAGTCATTTCATTGTAGCTCCTTTGGGTCTTAATAAATTTCATCTTATTGAATCCTGGCTCTTATGTATTGTCCACCTTCAGATTGACATCTAACTAACCATTAATGACTGCTCCTTCTGTCTGGCTTTTCAAGATGCTCCTAATCTGTTGAATTATATTGTTGTCCAGCTTGTTTCTCTTCTTCTTGTGCATAGAATAGCACAAAAGATTCTGTAAAAGGGTTTGTTAAGATTTAGATAAACATTCCCAGTTGATAAATGGTCAAAGTATATGAATAGGCAATTTTCATATGAAGAAATCTAAGCTATTTATAATTATATGGAAAAAAGCTCAAAATCACTATTGATTAGAGAAATGCAAATTAAAGCAACTCTGAGGTACCATCTCACACCCACAGTATTGGCTAACATGACAGAAAATTGTGGACTTGGGGAGGTGGCTAGGTGGTGCAGTGAATAGAGCACTGGCCCTGGAGTCAGGAGGAGCTGAGTTTAAATCCGGCCTCAGACACTTGACACACTTACTAGCCCTGTGACCTTGGGCAAGTCACTTGACCCCAATTGCCCTTCCTCCCCCTCCAAAAAAAAAAAAGGCAAAAAAGAAAATTGTGAACTAATCCAGCTATTTTGGAGAACAGTTTGGGACTATGATCAAAGGGCTGTATAACTGCACACCCTTTGATCCAGCAATACCACTACTAGGTTTTTATCACAAAGAGATCAAAGAAAGGGGGAAAGGACTATTTGTACAAAAATATTTATAGCGGCAAAGAATTGGAAATTGAGAGGATACCCATCAGTTGGGGAATGCCTGATCAAGTTAGAGTATATGTTTGTAAAGGAATGCTACTGTGCTGTAAGAAATGATGAGCAGGATATTTTCAGAAAAATCTGGGAAGACATGTGAAATGAACAGAACTGGGACAATATTATACCCAGTAACAACAATATTGTAAGGATGATTGTGAAAGACTTGGGTACTCTGATGAAGACAATCATTCAAGATGGTTAATTCCAAAGGACTCAATAATGAAAAATGCTGTACACCTCCAAAGAAAGAACTGATGAGTCTGAATGCAGATCCGAAACATACTGTTACTTTTTTTCCCCCGTTGGGTCTGTATCTTCTTTCATGTGACAAATATGAAAATATGCTTTGCATGATTGCACATGAATAACATATCAAATTGCTTACCCTCTGAGGAAATGGGAAGGTAAGGGAGGGGGAGAGAAAAATTAAAATTCAAAATAAAAGAAAAAGTTAAAAATTGTCTTTACATGTAATTAGGGGGGAAAATAACATTGTAAAAAAATTAGATAAGCTCTGTCTACAAGGCAAAGGGCAGCTAGGTGGTTCAGTGGATAGACTGAAATCAGGAGGACTCATCTTTTTGAGTTAAAATCTGGCCTCAGACACTAGCTGTGTGACTTTGGACAAGTCACTTATCCATCTTTGCCTCAGTTTCCTCATCTGTAAAATGGACTTCAGAAGGAAATGGCAGATCACACCAGCGTCTTTTCCAAAAAAACCCCAAATGGGGTCATAAAGTGTCAGACATGACTGAAAAATAACAAGGCAACATGAAGTCTAGTGAGTAGAATGCAGATCTTGGAGGTAGGATGTAGTCGTTTGTCCTTCTTTCTTCAGGAAGATGATGCCATGACCTGCAAATGAATTGGATGTAAGTGAGGGAGGACCATTCAATGACACTAGCCTCACTTTCTCCGCCAGAGCTGTCTGGGTCCAGAGACCAACTATAGATTAGGACAACTGGAGATGGCCCCCTCTTGGAAGCAGGAATACCTGATCTTATGTTTTTTTAACACTGATTGGTGATGCGACCTTGGGCAAGCCATTTAACTTTTCATTACTTCCAGGAAATTTTTGTAAGTTGCTATGCAGTTGCTAATATGCACTTGTAGAAGTACTTCTTTCTTTGGGAATTGCTTATGCTAATACACTCAAAGGTTCCCTAAAATGGTCTACAGTATCTTCTTCAAAAAAGAAAGTGGTTTGTTAGGCATGAACTATAATCAAGCCATACTGGCTCTTTTTGATCATTTAATATATTCTAGAATTTTGCTTGCTGTTGAAGTCAAAGTCCTTGGCATATAATTTGCAGACTCTCTTCTCTTTGCCCTTTTTTTTTTCCCCTGGGTTGCTAGGGTTTTTTTTAAATTAATTTGTTTGTTTCCTTTTAGTTTACAGGATTCAATTCCACAATTCCTTGAGTTTCACATTTTGTCCCCCTCCCTTCCCTTCCCCCCATGGCAGCATATAGTCAAGTGTAGGATCTATAAATACTTTCACATTATACATTAGTCACGTTATAAGGACGGATTGTACCAGCTGGAATGAAAAATAGTAAAGAGGACATAAAATCAAATAAGAGAAGGAAAAAGATCAGGTATTTTGCTTCCACCTGGATATAAACTTAGTTCTTTCTAGTTCTTTCTCTAGATGCACACATTTCTCTCCATCATGAGTCTTTTGGGATTGACTTATATCCCTGCATTGCTGAGAAGAGTCCAGTCTATCAAAGTTGGTCATCACACATACGTTGTGTCTGTAATTGTGTACAAATTTCTCCTGATTCTACTCTTCTCACTCAGCATCAGTTTGTATAAGCCTCTCCTGGTAAATATGAAGGCTGTCTGCTCCTAGTTTCTTATAGCACAATAGTATTCCATTACATGCATATACCACAACTTGTTCAGCCATTCCCCAATTGATGGGCACCCCCTTAATTTCCAATTCTTTGCCATCACAAAAAGAGCTGCTATAAACATTTTTGTACATATGGGTCTTCCTCCCACTTCTATGATCTCTTTGGGATATAACCCTAGGAGTGGTATTGCTGGATGAAAGGGTATAAAAGTATGTATAGCTCTTTGGGCATAATTCCAGATTGCTCTCCAGAAAGGCTGGATCAGTTCACAGCTCCACCAGCAATGCATTAGTGTTCCAATTTGCCCACATTCTCTCCAGCATTTGTCATTTTCCTGTTTTGTCATCTTAGTCAATCTGACTGGTAAGATGTGGTACCTCAGAGTTGTTTTGATTTGCATTTCTCTAATCAATAGTGAATTAGAGCATTTCTTCATTTGCTTATAGATATCTTTAATTTCTTTCTCTGAAAATTGCCTGTTCATAACCTTTGACCATTTATCAATTGGGGAATGACTTGTATTCTTATAAATTTGACTCAATTCTCTGTATATTTTAGAAATGAGTTCTTTGTCAGAGACATAGGTTGTAAAGATTCTTTCCCAATTTCCCACCTCCCTCTTAATCTTGGTTACATTGGCTTTGTTTGTGCAGAAGCTTTTCTCTTTGCCGTTTTCTACCCCTGTGATTTTTCTCCGATTCTCTAGAATCTTTCAGAGCTTAATTATGGCACCTCAGCAGTCATATCTGCTGGTTCTATCATTTTCCTGGGTTTTAGTTTAATTTTAACTTCGTGATGACTCATCATAGATAGCTAAGTGCTACCTGTCTCCTTTTTTACCTTAGCTTTGATTTTAAGGGGTTTTATTTTGTATTTCATTTAAACAAATAGTTTCTCTTTATTGTATAGAATACAATGTTAAAAATTGTTGACAGGCAAGTAAAGTCAAAAAATGAGTCAAAGTCGGGGTGAATCGGGGTCCTGGAAGTGCTGAAGGGAGCAGAAAGCAGAGAGCAGGTTCAGGAGTGAAGTTGTAGATGAAGTGAAAGGATGTAGACATCAGAGAAGGCAGTTTTGGAGTTGAGTGTAATGGTGGCAGTGCAGCAGTTTAAGTGTTACTGAAATTGGAAGTACAATCATCCCCATGTGTTGCTAAAGTTGTCAAGATCAATGTCAAAGAAGTTGACGTGGTGTAGGAACTGTGAAACTAAACTCTGGAGAAGGGTCATAAGATAATGAAGCAGGATATAGACTGACTGCCTGCTAGGTGCTGAAGTTAATGAGGAAGGTAGGAGTGTCCTGGTTAGTAGATGACCACATAATGATGAGGAAGGGGTGATGTCAAAGGGTTTGAACTTCAAAGGGAGTAGATTGTTGAGTGATGGTGGTAGACCTGTGATCTGGACTCCAGAAAGTTTTTACTGAAGACTTCGAGATGGTCCCTAGGCAAATTGGTATCAAGGACCATAAACAGAGGAGCATTTTCTGTTTAACTATATTTATTTAGATCCTGAAATGAAAGCTTGAAGGTGGGCAGATACAGTTGTTTATTCTAGGCTTTAGTAAAAGTTAAATCTAAATACTACTCTACAGAACTTTTAAGTGAGATCTTATAATAGATGTCATATAGTAAAGGCCAGTTTAGCCCTTTTAGTCAATGTACTTCTGACAAACAAGTATGCATAGCCTAGAAGTAATAGTTCCAGTATAAACTAAATATGTTAAACATACAGCTCTTGTGAGTTTTTGAATATCCATTCAAATACTTTCCTAACGGCAAATCATAACTCTTATATCGTATATTGAAAATTAGTTAAGACCATATTACAACAAAGATAATGAAGTGGACATCTGTGAAATAACAAGACAGCAGTGCCAATTACAGTTTATAGGAGTGTTTATTAACCTCGGTGACTGCCTCCCTAATAAGGGAGACAGCCCCAAGCCTCCTGTAAGATGCATTTTTATAGAACTAGGTGTTGCTAATCAACAAAATGCGGTTCCAAGAGGGGTACCATTTCTAGTAAGGTCTTGGGTACCTAACAAGAACAGACTTGTTTCTGGGGTATGTTTCTAGCAACACATGTGAAAAGTTCCCTCACTATTATAGCCTATCAGGTGGTTTCCAGGGACCCTGGTAGGGGCCCCTTCTGGCAGGTTTTAGGGGGCTTTGATGTATAATTTCTGGTGGGCACTTCAATAACATTTAGCTTCACTGATGATTAGAAGTTACTGGCCTAGTAGGCGGAGAAACTTTATTTTATTAAACTTAGCTGGAAAAGCAATCTTAACAGAGATAAAACAAGAATTTTAACCTTTCTTAAGTGGGGGGGAGGGGCTGGGAGAAATTTAAGTGCTTAAGGGATGCTTTTTCATTCACTCATCAATTGTACAAGGCTCTGTTAACATAGATAACAGGGGTTTAGGATGAGTAGGTTATTTTTCTGACTTGTAAAGCATTTTTTTTTTTTAAGGAAAAATTCTTTTTGCAGTGATTTCACAATCACAGACTTATTTTAGCATCCAGATAGTCTCCTCTTTCAATTGAACAGAAGTGCTTGAGTTCTAAATTATTACAGTGTTTTTGATGGTAAAGTCCCTTATTCTTGTTAGGTTTCTGAAGTGGATGAAATTTGTAAACAGAAAGCAGTGAAATTAATCAGAATACAAGGATCCATTGGATATCCTACTAAAGACACACATCTTTCCTTGAAAATGATAAAAGACTGTGTTATATCACTGTCATGTCTTTGACCTTTTGAGGGTATATTCTCAGTAGTCTAATTGGTTAAAAGGTAAGAACACTTTAGTTCCCACTCATTTTCCAGAATAGTTGGGCCATTTCATAGCTTCATCAATATAACCTATTAATTTGTCTTTTTGGGGGGGCAGCACACAGTTAGAGTTAAGTGACTTGGTCCAGGGTCACATAGCTAGTGTCTGACGTCAAATTTGAACTCAGGGACTCTTGAATCCAGGGCTGCTGCTCTATGCACTGTGCCACCTCATTGTCCCAATTTGTCTATCCTTTGACAGCCTCACTAATGTTTATTATTCCTGGCTTCTGTTATTTTTGTTAATTTGCTAGTTAGGAGAAACCTCAGTTTTATTTTGTAATCAATGATTTGGATCAGTCTTCTATGTGGTAGTTGATTAAAGTACTTTTGAAAGCTTTGCTCACCTCCTTTGTTAGACTACTTATCTATTTGGACCTGGATGTTGGTTATGTTATGTATGTATGTAAATTCCATTATGTATTTCGGATATCAGACTTGCTTCAGAGATAATTGGTGCCAGTATTTCTCATCCACTGCTACTTATTAATAGCTTTATTGATTTTGTTCATGCGCAAATTTTAAATTTATGTAATTGAAATTGTCTTTTTTTTTTATCATCTCTATCCCTTGGTTTAGTTGAGAATTCTTAGTTACACTGATAAAAGTTAAATCCTTTTGGACATATATATGTATATACATGCATACATATATATGTATTTATGTGTACACATATCATAATGTGATATTTTATATGGAGGTGGTATACAATAGTCAGATTTGCCACTGCTTTGTTCCATTCGCTACATATATAGACAGACATGAGTACTTGTAATGTTTCTTCTTTTCTATTTTAAATTGCTTTTATTTTCTTGTGACTTGTGCATACTTTCATTGTAGTATTCCTGACTAGATTGATTTCAGTATTTGTCAAAATATTTGAACTTCTGGGGCAGTTAGATGATTTGTAAAGAAAAAAGAACAATATTTAAAATCAGAAGTTTTGGTCATAATAAATGTAAGGAATACCTTATAGGGGGAGACAAAACTTTTCCTCTCAGTGGTATGCATTAAATTTCTGTTTGTGAAGCTAGTTTTTCATCTCTACTTAAAAGAATATAAGGGAACTAAATTTAGAAGAATAATTTCCCTTAAGTAGACTTTCTCAATATTTTATATAGAGATATGTTGAGATATAAATATATTTATGCTGCGATATATTTTGTATGAATATTGAGGGTATGACTAGTAAAGGGCTAGAAAGACATAGCATTTTGCAAGAAACTTTGTTGTATACCCACAGCAGTTTTGATTTTGAATTAAAAGAAAATTAAATATTTTACCACCACTATTTTTTTTTTAAACAGGGCTACACATCATTTTGGAATGACTGTATATCATCTGGATTACGGGGCTGTATGTTAATTGAATTAGCTTTGAGAGGGCGCCTTCAACTGGAGGCTTGTGGAATGAGGCGCAAAAGTCTTTTAACAAGAAAGGTAAGATAAAGGGTATTTTTGTTTAGTGTTTGGATAAGAAACTTAAACATGGAAACTGTCTCCAAATGAAAAATATTACAACTAATTAAACGTTTTGAAATTAAAGAGGAAACTTTTTTTTCTCCATCAAAACCCATATGTGATATAGGTAAACATTGGTTCAGTTAAATTAAAATGTTTCTAACATTATCTCAAAGTAGTCTGTATCCATCCTTTCTTGCCTTAAAAAGATTCCAACCTCTGACTAATATATTAGGTTATTGTACATTTGTGCTTTATAATATATTTCATTTCATTAAGCTAAGTTAGGAGAGGTCTTTTCATAGAGTGTCAGCTGTAATTACTGCTTCTGAAATCATAATTCTGAAAGAATTGGCAAAATGTTTCTTTTTTCCACAAAAGTTTGCTATTCATGAGCCAGCTATCCTGTTTCTATTTATCTTTTTTAGTAACATTTGAATACTTTCCAGAATTCAGCTTTCAACACTCTTAAGAATTAAGTCTCTGTGTAGGTAGACAGCTCTTACTTCTCTTGATGTAATGAAAGTGTTCAGTGTTGGTTACTCTATAGTGAGTCTTTCACCCCTTTCTTCCTTTCCTCCTCTTCTTAAAGCAGAGTATAGTGCCTTGGATTTTTCTCAGAAAATTCTAAAATGTTCTTGAATATAAGAAAACCATATTTATTTTGTGTAATCTGCATTACCATATTCCTTAGTGGGGAGTGTTTTTTTTTTTTTTTTTTTTTGAGGGGAAGTTTAGAACATCACCTTCTTAAAATTAAATGTGTGTATGCACACACACACACACACATATATATGTATATATGAATGAAATGAATATTCCTGTTTTGTACTGTAGAGATTCTTGATATTTATACCTTAACACTTAGAATGCTTATAAATAAAAATGTGGCACTATTAGAAAATGTGGAATTTATCATGGTACTCATTTTCTTCTTGTAGAGAAAAGAACTAGGTAGGGACCACAAAATCTTCTTTGTCCGGTTCCTAGAATTGGCTTCTTCTCCAAATTACCTCCAATCCTAAAACCAGAACTATTTGTCTGTGTAAAAGTTATTTTTTTTCTGTGTAAAAGTTATACTAAGTGTTTTCATTTTTGTAAGTAATACTATTTCATGATTTTTCATAGTGCCTGATAGAAATGTGTGTTAACCACTCTCATTTAAAAAACGAAAACACTTTTGGTAAGATTGTTAAAGGGGCTATCAGTCATTCATACCTTAGTGCTAGTTAATTTAATCAGATTGTTTTTGTCTTAACATCACAGAATCTCAGAGTTGGAAGAGACCCCAAACACTATATAATCAAATCTATATCTAAGCAAGAATTCTTTTTGTAACATACTCAAAGAAATGACATGTGAGTTTTTGCTTGGAGACGTCTAGTAAGGAGAAACCCCAGTTTTCACTTTCCCCTTAAATTTTCCTCTTTGTAATGTCTGACCACTGCTCTTAGCCCTCTGGAACAAAACATATCTAATCCCTCCTCTGTAAAACAGCCCATTAGAACAGCTATCACATACCTCAAGGTCATTGTTGCTTAGAGTAAACTACCCAGTTTCTTTATCTAGTCCTCATGTTATGAGCTGGAGACCCATTATTACCATCCTTGTTTACATCCTTTAAACGCTGACCTCCATATTCTTCCTAAAATGTTATGCCCAGACATGAAGTTTCCTAAAATTAATTTGATTAGAGAATATGAAGCTGGTGAAGTGTGTTAAAGGGGAAGGAGTGCTTATCTGGAAATCAGGACCCAATTCTTTTTTTTTTTTTCCATTTTTAAATGCTTTATTAACTTCTGATTTACATCATTCATTTCTGCCGGATTTTGAGTTGCAAATTTTCTCCCCGTTTTTCCCCTACCCACCGCCTCAAAATAGCAGTCCCACAGGATATCCCCTCCTCCAATCTGCTCTCTCCCATATTTTCTCCCATACCCCTTTCCAGTAGGGCATGGTGGATCTCTATGCCCCAGTGCCTGTATATCTTATTACCCAGTTACTTGTAAAATAGTATTAATAATAGTATATATATATATTTAAACATTTGATTTTAAAACTTTGAATTAAAGATTCATTCCCTTCCTCCCTTGTCACCCACCCTTACTGGGAAGATAAGCAGTTGAGTATAGGTTGTACATGTGTGGCTAATGCAAAACAATAACATAGTAGATATATTGTAAAAGATTGACTATATTTCCCTCCCTCCTATCCCACCTCCCACTTGTTCTATTCTCTACTTTAATCCTGTCCCTTTTTCAAGAGTGGGTGCTTCCAACTTCCCTCCCCCCCCAGCTTGCCCCCTTCTATCATCTCTCCTCTCATCCCCTTCCCCCCCTACTCTCCTGGAGAGTGAGATACCCTATTTAGTGTGTATTTCATTCCCTCCTCAAGCCAAATTCAATGGGAATAAGGTTGACCCATTCCCTTTTGCCTTCCTATTCTTCCCCTCCATTGTGACCATTTTCCCTTGCCTCTTCTATATGAGATAGTTTATCCCATTCTGTCTCTCCCCATCTCCTCTCATTATATTCCTCTCTCACCTCTTAATTTCACCTTTTAAGTATCATCCTTTCCTGTTAAATTGGTCCTGTGCCCTCTATCTAGATAATGTATACCTGTAAACATATAAACACACATTTACATATGTATTCATATGCCCATATACCCTCATATATAGACATATATGTATTTCTATTCCCTTCAACTACTGAGAAAAGTTTCATCAGTTACAATTATTGTTTTTCCATGTAGGAATGTTAATAGTTCAACTTTGATAAGTTCCTTATGATTTCTTTTCCCTGTTTACCTTCTCTTGCTTCTTGTATCCGAATGTCACATTTTCTATTCAACTCTCTTTTTTCCAGCAAGAATGCTTGAAAGTCCTCTATTCCACTGAATGACCATATTTTCCCCTGAAACAATGATACTCAGTTTTGCTGGTTAGGTGACTCTTGCTTTTAATCCCAGCTCCTTTGCCCTCCGGAATATCATATTCCAAGCCCTTCAATCCCTCAGTGTAGAAGCTGCCAGATCCTAGGTTATCCTGATTGTGTTTACACAATATTCAAATTGTTTCTTCCTGGCTGCTATTATTATTATATTATATATATTATTATAATATGCTATTATTAATATTCTCTCCTTGATCTGGGAATTCCGGAACCTAGATATAAAATTCCTAGGAGTTTTCTTTTGGGGATCTTTTTCAGGAGGTGATTGGTGGATTCTTTCAACCTCTGTTTTGCCCTCTGGTTCTACAACATCAGGGCAATTTTCTTTGAGAACTTCCTGGAGGATGATTTCTAGGTTTTTATTTTGATCATGGCTTTCAGGTAGTGCAATTTTAAAATTATCTCTCCTGGATCTATTTTCCTTTTTTAAAATTTTTATTTTTTAATTAATTTGTTTGTTTCCTTTTAGTTTACAGGATTCAATTCCTTGAGTTTCACATTTTGTCCCCCTCTCTCTCCTCCCCCGCATGGCTGCATATAGTCAAGTATAGGATCTGTAAATACTTTCACATTATACATTAGTCAGGTTATAAAGACGGATTGTATCAGATGGAATAAAAAATGGTAAAGAGGACATAAAAGCAAACAAGAGAAGGAAAAAGATCAGGTATTTTGCTTCTACCTGGATATAAACTCAGTTCTTTCTAGTTCTTTCTCTGGATGCATATATTTCTCTCCATCGTGAGTCTTTTGGGATTGACTTATATCACTTCAGGTCATCACACATACGTTGTGTCTGTAATTGTGTACAAATTTCTCCTGGTTCTACTCTTCTCACTCAGCATCACTTTGTATAATAAGCCTCCCCAGGTAAATATGAAGACTGTCTGCTCCTCATTTCTTATAGCACAATAGTATTCCATTACATGCATATACTACAACTTGTTCAGCCATTCCCCAATTGATGGGCACCCCTTTAATTTCCAGTTCTTTGCCACCACAAAAAGAGCTGCTTTGAACATTTTTGTACATATGGGTCTTCCTCCCACTTCTATGATCTCTTTGGGATTTAACCCTAGGAATGGTATTGCTGGGTCAAAGGATATGAAAGTATTTATAACTCTTTGGGCATAAGTCCAGATTGCTGTCCATAGAGGCTGGATCAGTTCACAACTCCACCAGCAATGCATTAGTGTTCCAATTTGCCCACATCCTCTCCAGCATTTGTCATTTTCCTGTTTTGTCATCTTAGCCAATCTGACTGGTGAGATGTGGTACCTCAGAGTTGTTTTGATTTGCATTTCTCTAATCAGTAGTGATTTAGAGCATTTCTTCATGTGCTTATAGATATCTTTCATTTCTTTCTCTGAAAATTACCTGTTCATATCCTTTGACCATTTATCAATTGGGGTCCTGGATCTATTTTTCAGATCAGTGGTTTTTCCCATGAGATATTTCACATTGCCTTGTATTCTTTCATTTGTTTGGATCTGTTTAACAGCATCTTGATTTCTCATAAAGTCATTAGCTTCCATTTGCTCCAATCTAATTCTGAAGCAGTGATTCTCCTCATTGAGCTTTTGAGATTCTTTTTCCATCTGGCAAATTTGGCTTTTTAAGGCATTCTTCTCCTCATTGCCTTTTTGAGCCTCTTTTGCCAGTTGTAAGTTAGTCTATTTTTTAAGGTGTGATTTTCCTCAGTCAGGCTGTTGACTCTCATTTCATAATTTTCTTGCATTGTTCTCATTTCTCTTCCCAATTTTTCCTCCACTTCTCTTATCTGCTTCTTACGGTCCTCTATGGCCTGTAAGCAGCTCAAATTTTCCTTGGAAGCTTTTGATGTGGGAGTTCTGACTTCATTGTCTTCCTCCTGTTCCATGCTTTGCTCCTTTTTTGTCCCCAAAATAGGAGTCTAACGTTGGAATCTTCTGTCTGCTTTGTTTCCTTTGCCTGGTCATGTCGCCCCTCAGTCACTTGACCCCTGGGCTTTTTCCACAGTAGGACTCTGCCAACAGACTGGGGAGCTTTCGTCCCAAACACAGGGGTTTTCTCAGCTGCCAGAGGTATTAAATGGGTGCCCTCTCTTGAGGCCTCTATGGGCTCTGGCAAACTGGATACACACCCCAGGACCTCCATCCTAGACTGCAATCCAGATCCAAGCAGGTTAAAGCAAGAGTGATTTCCCCTCAGACTGGTTGCTTGGTTCCCCTACACTCTGTAGGCCAGGAGCTGAAGTTACCAGATGGTGCTGGCTGGCTGTGCAGGCATCTCAGTGACTTCTTGCCCCAGGGGCAAAAGCCATGCACTCCCACTTACTGGGTCCCAAGTCCAGACTGCATTGACCTCTCCCTTTGTCCTTTGCATCTGTTTGTTGATAATTCTGGAAATAGCCACAGCTGCTGCTGATCTGGAGTCCCTCTGGCAGGTGTCTGGTCCGATCCGCCCTGGGGCTAAAACCTCAGCTCGTGGGGCCTGGTCTTGGCTCCCAGAGCCCTGCACTGGCCGATTCATGCCAGCCTGCCGGGCTGTCCTCAGCTGGACGTTAGCTTCTCTGTGTCATTTTGTGGGTTCTGCAGCTCCAAAGTTTGTTCAGAGTCCCCTTTTTACATTGATTGGGGAAGGTGGAAGCCGGAGCCGCTCGGAGGTCGTGCTTCTACTCTGCCTCTTCCAGGACCCAATTCAAAACCTGCCTCTGACAGCTTGCTACTTGGGTGACTTTGGGTAAGTCACTTAGTTTCCGTCGGCCTCAGTTGTAAAATAAGGAGGGGATTGGACTAGGTGGTCTGTTGTCACGTCTCTCCCTTCCAGTTCTAGATCTGTGAATTATGAAAAACTAAGGTAGGGTGAGATTCAAAAGGGGGGAAAAGGAAGGAAAATTAAGTAGTTACATTGTCATTGATCATAAATAATGAAAGTATGAAGTCAAAATTCCTGATTTTCTTGAACTGTAGCATGTTAAAACATTTATTATATTTTACTGCTTAATAAATATAGAAGTAAATATGAGGCACTAAGTTCCTACTCTTCTCTTTTATGCTAATTTCCTAAATGACTTGAGAGATGCAAAGTTTTCTTTCCTATCTTTTAAAAATTCGAACACTTAAAAGATGTTAGTGATAATTGAATAGCACTTTTATGTTTTAAAAATATTCTTGACATTTTAAGATAATTTTCCTCTATCAGATTGAATTTCCATTTAAAGAGGAACATAAATAATTCTTATCCTGATAAGTCTTTTGCTCCAAACCATTTTCATACAAATATGTATTGAAGATTGGTTCTATAACCATTCAATTTTGACTTTTATCTTATGTATATTTTTAAAAGAGAGAAGAGGATATTGGATTTTAAAGATACAGAGAGCTATTTGGAAATAAAGAATAAAATGTTTTATTTCTTGCTAATTAATAAGCTTGGGTTTTTTTAATGAAATTTTTTAAAGCTTTTTAAAAAAATGTTATCTTTCACTAATTGGAATCAGACCTACACATTCTTTATGGATCAGATTACTTCTTTAGAAGACTTGCTTTAAGTGATAGCTGTGAAATTACTTATTTAACATATTTTGTTAGATTACTTAGATGAGATTAAGTATGTGATATGTTTTGGGAAGATACATATCAAAGTAATTGGGAAATTTTTAAAAGTTTTGGTATGTAAGTTGATTAGCTCCAGTTATTTGGATTCCCTTATTTGGAAAACTTAAGTATTATGTAATTTACAGAAGCTCAAGAACTTGTGTTTTCAGTGGTTTGGGTATTCTTTTTACTGATACAGATCACAGAGCCTTAGTAGATGGTTTTGAGTTGTTGTGGCCAAAGTATATCATGAAGACTTACGGCAGATAAGTCACCCTTTGCTCTCAAAGGCCATCTCAGCAGAGTCATGGTTCTGATAGGTCCTACTAAGTCAGAAAGGCTTTAGGTATAGGTGATGGACCTGTCTAGTTTGCTGAGGTTCATGAACAGAAAGCACATTTTAGACCCTCAGAAAATAATCATTGAAGGAAAGGGAAATAATTTGCTTAAGTATTTCCTGTGTACCAAGAACTTTGCTAATCCCTGGGGGAAATGTGAGCAAAGTCCTTGTTCTCATTGAGTTCTAATATTTTAATGTAGGAGGTATGTTCTAAAGGGAGATAGCAAGGCTTCATGGTCCAGTACGTGGGGCCCTAAGGGTTGCACAGCAAGCTGAATGGCTTTACTGCAAACTCATCCATCTGCTTACTAGGAAGTGTGTGGCTCTCAGTAAGACAAAGGAAGAGGAAGACCAAGTATTTCTTCCATGTGGGCTTCATTACCTGCTTTGTATAGAAAGGCTCACAGTGCAGCAGGAGTCACACTGATGCTGCCCCACTGGGGCCTACCACTTATACAGCCTCTGGCAGACAGTTAGCCTTTCTTGCTGCCGTGGTGGAGCCTCTGCTAAAGAGAAGGAGATTATGGCATCTGAGGAAGAAGAGCATTTGTTGTAACCAAAGCCTGACTTGCCTGAGACATAACATTTAATAAAGCACATTTTTTTGAATTATACATTTAAAAGGAAAAAAAAAAGAAAAAATTTCTGATTTATCAGTGACAAGTCACAAAATGTTAGTCCCAAGTAGAGTTATTTTTCTGTGGTGCAGTATAGTTTAAATGTTACTAGATTGTTGGCTTCTGGAGGGCAGGAACCATGTATTTTTCATCTATCTGTATGTACCTTATATATACACATATGTATATGTGTGTATATATATGTATATAGTGTATATAGTATATTAAGAAACAGCATGAATTTGTAATGAAGAGGAGACCCGAGTTCTACTAGTTTTATAATCCTGGGCAAGTCACAATCTTTCTGAGCCCCACTTTCCTGGTCTGTAAAATGGGATAACAATGCTTGCTTTTTTGTTGTTGTTGTTGTTATGAGGATCAGATGAGATAATGCTTGTAAAAAGTTTATTACAAATCTTAATTAGCTATTTAAAAAGGAGCTGCTGCTATCGAGTGTAACAGTAATGATTCTTGAATTTCAGGAACGAAATCAGTGACAGTGAAACTGAACATACTGATCCAAAAAATCACAGTGTTGCTATTTAGTTTCCTCTCCCAAAATTCTACAGCAAGATAACAGGCAACCCTTGATTACCCAGAACCTATTTGAATTCATATATGCAAAACTGAACTCATTATCCCTAAACCCTCTGCCTTTTCATTCTTCCCTTCTACTGTCAAGGGTACCACCATCCACCTACCTGCCTCAGGCTCAGAACTTAGGTGCCACCCATGACTCCGTATTACCTTTCATCCCTACCTATAACCATCTGTTGCCTATTTCTGCAATTCTCTTGCATACACTACCTCTCTCTTCCAAAAGGGTTACCACCCTGTTCATGCCCACACCTCCTGAATTTTTACAGTAGCCTGCTAGTTCGTCTGATTGCCACCCAGTTCTCCCCACTCCAGTCCATTCTTTTTTTTTTTTTTAAAGCAGTTGGGGTTAAGTAACTTGCTCAAGGTTACATGGCCAGTTATTTCTGGGTGTGGTGCTAAGTATCAGAGCCCAGATTCGATCCCAGGTCATCCCGACTCTGGGGCTGGTGCTCTTACTCGCTGAGCCACCTGGCTGCCCCTGTCTTTTTTAAATTTTGCAACATTCATTTTTGGTTTTTATTTTTTTTTCCTTTTTACATTTGTATATTGTATGTGTGTATGTATATGTAATTTGTATATTTTTGCATTTGTTTTTTTTTTATGTTTAAAACTTTTTATTCACATTTTGGCTTTTACATTGCCATAGTATCCCAAGTATCTTCCCTCCCCCAAAGAGCCATCTCATATGACAAATAGCATTTTTAGAGGCCCCCCTCCCCCCCACCTAACAGATAACTGACAGCTACATTGAAAAAAATCTGAAAACAAGTGTAACACCTGTGGACTTCCTGCCTCCAAAAGAGGTAAGTTAGGAGTGAGTCATATATACAAACATAGCAAATGTGAGGATTTGTTCTGCTTGGCTAGGCTTATTTGTGGCAGGGATTATGTTTCTCCCTTTTTGATGTGGGGGGCAGACAGGAAGGTAAAATGGCATACTGGGGAGGGGCAGCTATTGATAGGGTTGTTAAAAAAAAAAAAGAAAATGATAAAAGAGGGTCATGGAAGTATCTTTAAAAATCCATAGAAAGGAACAGGAGGACATTTACAGGGAAAAATACAGACAGGAAGGAAACTTTGAAAGTAATAAGCTGAATTGATTATAAATATTTTATTTTAAAAGCAAGTTCATAACAGAGGCTCATAGTTTCACGTATATTCCTCTTTTTATGTTCTGCTTTGTACCTGGAAATGTTTTCTACCTCTTCTTCTGTTAAATTCAAGACATTTTTAAAATTCCCTGCCTCTGCAAAGAGAGGGCAAAATTAGTTATGTATTCCCTATTTCCCACTTTCCTACTATATAGATGGATGTAAAGATTGATAGATTGGAAACTCTCAGAGCCAGACTTGCCAGCAAATGGGAATCTGTACTATTCTACCTATGCTAGGGATATGCTAATAAATGTTTAACAACAAGCTTTCCTTCCAGATATATTTGTTGTTGTTCAGTCATTTCACTTGTGTCTGACTTTGTGACCCCACTTGGAGTTTTCTTGGCAAAGATACTGGAGTGGTTTGCCATTTCCTTCTTCAGCTGATTTTACAGATGAAGAAATTGAGGCCAACAGAGTTGACTTGCCCAGGGTCACACAGCTAATAAGTGCCTGAGTCCACATTTGAACTCCTGTCTTCCTTACTCTAAGCCCAGATATATGCACGTATCAACAGAACAACAAATCAAGTCCTGATTTGTAGTGTGTGTGGTCTCTGAGGTGTAAATGCTTACAGTGAAAATGTAGTAAGTCATTCAGAGCTGACTCTAGCACACCTAAAATTTTCCCTAGGACACTGGGTCTGATGCTCCTTTTGAGAAACAGATCCCTTTAAGAAGCTGGAAGGACTATAACTAGAAAACATCAACTCATTTTTTTTATGTATTCATATGCCCATATACCTTCATGTATAGACATATATATATTTCTATTCCCTTCAACTATTTTCATACTGAGAAAAGTTTCATCAATTACAATATTGTTTTTCCATGTAGGAATGTAAGTAGTTCAACTTTGATAAGTTCCTTATGATTTCTTTTCCCTGTTTACCTTCTCATGCTTCTCTTGCTTCTTGAATCTAAATGTCAGATTTTTTATTCAACTCTTGTTTTTTTCAGCAAGAATGCTTGAAAGTCCTCTATTCCACTGAATGCCATATTTTCCCCTGAAACATGATACTCAGTTTTGCTGGGTAGGTGATTCTTGGTTTTAATCCCAGCTCCTCTGCCCTCTGGAATATCCTATTCCAAGCCCTTCGATCCCTCAGTGTAGAAGCTGTCAGATCCTGTGTTATCCTGCTTCTGTTTCCACAATATTCAAATTGTTTCTTCCTGGCTGCTTGTAATATTCTCTCCTTAATCTGGGAATTCTGGAACCTGGCTATAATATTCCTAGGAGTTCTCTTTTTGGGATCTTTTTCAGGAGGTGATTGGTGGATTCTTTCAACCTCTGTTTTGCCCTCTGGTTCTAAAACATCAGGGCAGTTTTCTTTGAGAACTTCCTGGAGGATGATTTCTAGGTTCTTATTTTGATCATGGCTTTCAGGTAGTGTGATAATTTTAAAATTATCTCTCCTGGATCTATTTTACAGGTCAGTGGTTTTTCCCATGAGATATTTCACATTGCCTTCTGTTCTTTCATTCGTTTGGATCTGTTTAACAGCATCTTGATTTCTCATAAAGTCATTAGCTTCCATTTGCTTCAGTCTAATTGTGAAGCAACGAATCTCCTCAGTGAGCTTTTGAGATTCCATCCGGCAAATTTTTTTTAAGGCATTCTTCTCCTCATTGCCTTTTTGAGCCTCTTTTGCCATTTGAGTTAGTCTATTTTTTTAAGGTGGTATATTCCTCAGTCAGGCTGTTGACTCTCATTTCATAAGTTTATTGCATCATTCTCATTTCTCTTCCCAATTTTTCCTCCACTTCTTTTATCTGCTTCTTAAGGTCCTCTATGGCCTGTAACCAGCTTGAATTTTCCTTGGAAGCTTTTGATGTGGGAGTTCTGACTTCACTGTCTCCCTCCTGTTCCATGCTTTGCTCCTTTTTGTCCCCAAAAGGGGAGTGTAATGTTGGAATCTTCTGTCTGCTTTGTTTCCTTTGCCTGGTCATGTTGCCCCTCAGTCACTTGACCCCTGGACTTTTTTCCACAGTAGGACTCTGCCACCAGACTGGGGAGCTTTCGTCCCCAGTGCTGGGGTTTTCTCAGCTGCTGGAGGTATCACATGGATGCCCTGTCCGAGGCCTTCACACACTCTGGCAAGCTGTACACACACCCCAGGACCTTCACCCTAGACTGCAATCCAGATCCAAGCAGGTTAAAGCAAGAGTGATTACCCCTCAGACTGGTGCTTGGTCCCCGTACACTCTGCAGGCCAAGAGCTGAAGCTGCCACATGGTGCTGGCTGGCTATGGAAAGGTGGGGGAGAGGCAGCTTCTTGCCCCGGGGGCGTCCCAAAGACCAGACTACACTGATGTCTCACTTTGTCCTTTGCATCTGTGTTGATAATTTTGGAAATGGCCACATCTGCTGCTGATCTGGAGTCCCTCCAGCAGGTGGCTGGTCAGGCCTGCCCTGGGGTTAAAACCCCTGGCTCACAGGGGCCTGGGCTTGGCTCCCAGAGCATTGAGCTGGCTGATTCTTGCCGGCCTGCCAGGCTGTCCTCAGTGGGAGGTTAGCTTCTCTGTGTCGTTTTGTGGGTTCTGCATCTCCAAAGTTTGTTCAGAGTCCCTTTTTTACATTGATTGGGGAAGGTGGAATTTCCGCTGGAGCGCTCCTATGTTTTTGCATTTGCACATCGTTTTCTTCACTTTCCTTTATTTTATATCTATTCAGTTCATGTAAATCTTCCCGTTTCTTTGGCTTTATCATTTGTTAATCTTCTTTCGGGCATAATAATATTGGATTACACTCCATATACCAGTGTTTATTTGGCCATTCCCCAGTTAATTGGCATCCACTTTATTTCCATTTCTTTGCTATCACAGAGAGGGTTGCTATAAGTATTTTGACACACATAGGGACTTTGACCTTTAAAATTGATTTCCTGGGGTATAGTCTTTGTAGTAGAATTTCTGGGTCAAAAAAGTATGGATGTTTTAGGCATTTTACTTGCATAATTCCAAATTGCTTTCCAAAATGGTTAAACCAGTTCATGTTCCACCAAATAATCCTCTAGTGTGTCTGTCTTCTCACTTCTCCAACATTGACTTCCAATCTTCTGTTATCTTTGCCAATTTGCTGGGTGTGAATTGAAACCTCAGCAATGTATTGATTTTCATTTCCTTTACTATTAGTTACTTGGAGCATTTTCTCATTTGGTTGTTAATGGTTTGTAATTCTTCTTTTGAGAACTGATTATTTTTTGACCACTTTTGTTTGGGTAATATCTTTTGGTTTCACATGTATCGGGTGTTTATGTATGTTAAATATGAAACACTTATCTGAGAAATTTGATACCAAGATTTTTTTTTTGCAGAACTCTTTTTAATATAAAACAAAAATTTAAACATATTTCAAATCTTCACTATGTCCACAATTCTTATCTTCACAAGACACATGCTAGAATGTTGGATCACGCAGCAGTCTTTGGGAACATGTGCCTGTGTGGAATAAAAAATGTCAAATCCTAGGATGCTCAACCAAGTCACGGAGCTTGGACTCACGACACTAGAGCAGTCCCTGGCGTTTCAAGTCCTCAGATGTTTTCTTTTTCACAACATTTCCACTGGAGTCCTCATCTTCCTCCTCAGTGTCAGGCTGCCACCGTTCAGAAGCCTTCTGCAGTTTCAGTTTGGCCCACGAAGAGACAGCATCTTCAATCTGGGTCACATTAGCAAAGTGGGCTGTATTTGGAATGCCCAAGCACCTCATGCCATGAGCATGACGCCACTCTGCAAAATGCCGCTGGAAGGCCTTGGGTCCTCGGTAGGGGTAGTTGCCACAGATCTCACAGTTATAGTTGATATTGAGTCCGTGCAGCTTATACAGCCAGTAGGGAATGGGTTTGCTGTCCCAACCCAGGGGCAGGTTTTTGGGGTTGTAGATAATCTCATTCTCTTCGTCTTCACTTTCACTCTCACTTATTTGCTCTTCCTCTTCCTCCTCTCTTTCCTCTCCTGTCCGTGCCTGTTTGTGCTGCACATTTTCATGAGGGAGATGCCGCTGTTCCCCAAGAATCTCTACATATTCATAGATCTGGGCTTCAAGGAAAGCAATGTCTTTATTCCTCTCAGTGTCCCTCTTGGTTCCTTTTGATTTGGGATTCTTTGCAAACAGAGAGGAGTCAAGTGATTCCAGGGACTTGCCCTTAGTGCTGAACAGCCTCTGGGCTCGCTCTTCCAGTGTACCGCCACATTTCAGTCCTAAAGCCAAGAGTGCAGATTTCAATCTGTCCAGACCCAAGGAGGCCAACTCCTCCCAGGAGGAAAATGCAGAGAGGTCAAGATGGGCTCCAGCATGGGTCAGTGCATTGCTTGTCTCTTTCGGCCAGCCTGGGGAGGGTACCATTGTCCCACTTCTTCTCAAACTCATTCTGAATCTTCCCAAACAGTTCATTCTGGTCTTGGAGGGGCTTCACCCTGTCTGTGTAGTCCTGGAGGTACTCAAGCAGCATCTCCAGGTACCTCTTATATTCTGCATTCTTCCTTTCCTTGGGACTATCAAATAACTGGTCAAAGATAGACAGGTATGTGATATAATCCAGTTTCTCAGACGCTTTCAAGTTAATGTACTTAAGATAGCAGTCATGCAGATCCAGGTAACGGCCATATCCTTCTTCATCTGTGAACTCCACCAAGTTTTGTGCCTCTTCACTAGGATTTTCTCTGGCTTTCAGGAGCTCCTCAAATTCCACTGACATTGGCACACAAATCTCGTTTGGGTGCTTCCAGTGGAATTCTTTTATCTGTTTGAGTCTATTATAGAGTTCTGCAAATTCATTTGGTCCTGAAATGGCACTGAGCTCCTCCTTTCTTAACCCATCCTTGTCATCATACAAATCTCTCAGGTTCCCACTGACTTCCATATACCTGTCCTGCATAGCCCGAGTGCGATGGTCTGAGTTGATCTGGTCCCGGAGCGTGGACTTCTTAATGAGCATCTCCTTGGCCCTGACGTCCATGAGGCACTCCTTCTCTTCATGGTAGCGCCGCCGCTGCTGCTCCAATATGGTCTCCATCTTGCCTCCCCACCCCACCCCCCCGCCCATCCCAAGATTTTTAAGGGGCTTACATTCTAATGGGGAAACTAGCATATGTAGGGGAATCAGTCAGTAAACATTTATGGCTTTTTACTTATTGAAGGAAGTCAGGAAGCAGAGATAAGGAGGGAAAGAATTTCAGGCAGGGGTGATAGCCAGTTTCAGTGCCTGGAGCTAGGAGATGGAGTATCTTGTTTGAGGAACCTCAAGGAAAACCATTGTCAACTGAATGAAGAATAAGTGTCAGGGAGGGAGTTTGATGGAGAGTGTAAGAAGACTGGAAAGGCAAGGAGGGGCTGGGTTATGAAGGGATATATATAATTTTTTTTTTAAGCAGTCAGGGTTAAGTAACTTGCTCAAGGTTACACGGCCAGTTATTTCTGGGTGTGGTGCTGAGTGTCTGAGCCCGGGATTCGATCTCCAGGTCATCCCTACACTGGAGCCGGTGCTCTTACTCGCTGAGCCACCTGGCCACCCCTGGTTTTATAATTTTTTAATACTTTAAAAAAATATATTTATTTATTTTTAGTTTTTTTTTTCTTTTTGGAGGACAATTGGGGTTAAGTAACTTGCCCAAGGTCACACAGCTAGTATTTGTGTTAAGTGTCTGAGGCCAGATTTGAACTCAGGTCCTCCTGACTCCAGGGCTGGCCTTCTACTGACTGAGCCACCTAGCCGCCCCTATTTTTAGTTTTCTACATTCATTTCCATAACATTTTGATTTTCAAATTTTCTCTCCATCTCTCCCCTACCCCCCACCTCAAGATAGCAAGCCTACTGAATACCCTTTCTCCCAATATGTTCTCTCTTATATCCTCCCCAACTTTCTAGTGGGGCAAGATGGATTTCTATACTCCAGTGACTATATATCTTATTTCCCAGTTGCATGTAAAAAATAATTATTTTAAGTATTTGTTTTTAAAACTTTGATTTCCAGATTCTTTCCCTTCTTCCCTCCTCACCCACCCCCACTGGGAAGACAGGTAATTCAATATAGGTTGTACATGTGTAGTTGCAAAAAACATTTCCATAGTAGTTATATTGTGAAAGAGTAACTATATTTCCCGCCATCCTATCCCGCCCCCACTTACTCGATTTTCTACTTTGACCCTCTCCCTTTTCAAAAGTGTTTGCTTCTAACTACTGTCTCCCCCAATCTGGCCTCCCTTCTGTCATCCCCTTTCTTATCCCCTTCCCCCCCTACTTTCCTGTAGAGTAAAATACCAAATTGAGTGTGTATGTTATTCCCTCCTTAAGCTAAATTCAGTGAGAGTAAGGTTGACCCTTTCACCTTCTTGCTCTTCCCCTTCATTGTAACAGTTTTCTCTTGCCTCTTTTATTTGAGATAATTTATCCTATTCTATCTCCCTTTCTCCTTCTCCCAATATATTCTTCTTTCACCTCTTAATTTTATTTTTTAGATATCATCCCTTCATATTCAACTGAGTCTGTGTCTTGTGTCTATGTATACATGTACACACATACACACACTGACATATATTCATGCACACATACACCCTGCTGTACATACATATATATGTATGTGTATACACACACATATATTCCCTTCAACTATGTTTTATATTTGATCCTGGAGAAAATAGGGAGCCAGTAGAGTTTATTGAAAAGGGACAGAGAGGCATGGTCAGACCTACACTTTAGCACAATCAGCTTTTGACCTTTAGAAAATAAATCTGACTGAGTAAAAGATGGACTGAAGTGGTGATAAACTTGAGGAAGGGAGACCATCAGAAGGCTGATCCATGTTTGAGGTGGTGGGGACCTACATCAGGATTGCTTTGTATAGGTTAACTCATTTGATCCTCTCAATGGCCCTGGGACGTAGGTGCCATTATTATCTCCATTTTATAGATGAAGAAACTGAGGCAAGTTAAATGACTTGCCCATGGTAGTTACATAGCTAATGTCTGAGGTGAAATTTGAACTTAAGCCTTCTTGACTCCAGGTCCCTTGCTGTGTTCATTGGACCACTTAACTGAAGTGGACAAGGAAGGGCACTTCACTGAGTTGGGGAGTGGGGCTTTGGGGGAGTTGATTGATAGTCCAACTAGGAATATTAGAAGAATTGATAGGAGTATGGTTTGAGAGGAAAGGTGGTTTCAGAAGAAGGAGTAAAGTGCAGGATAGTTGGGCCTTTGCTGAAATAAAGTTCAGGGAAAGCCAGTCACCATTTAGGAGAAAGAAGGGCCAAGAGTGTATGTTCCTCCAGGACATAGTCTCTGTTTTCTCATCATGTTTTTCATCATCATCACCTACTTCTTTCCAGGCTATAATGCTTCCCTCACACCTTACTTAGAGATCTTTTAGATCCTCACGCTCTATTTCCTTGAAGTCTTTGGAAGCTGCTTTCTTTCTTACCTCATTCCCACAGGCTTTATTTTTGTGTAGCTACCTGAATCAGATTGCACTGGATTTTCTAGACTGACTTTGCTTTTAAATGACTCTTCCACCTATGTCATAGGCTTCATATCTCCATATCACATGTTATTTACCAAATGGATCACCAAATGAAAATCAGCATTTTTGAGCTGAAAGGGACTAGATCTTCTATCAAGAACCCTTATACTAGGGGTGGCTAGGTGGTGCAGTAAATAGCGTATGGGCCCTGAAGTTAGGAGGACCTGAGTTCAAATGTGGACTCAGACACTTGACACACTTATTAGCTGTGTGACCTTGGGCAAGTCACTTAACCCTTATTGCCTTGCCTTCCCCCCTCCAAAAAAAAAAGAACCCTTATACTATATTATAGTTGTTTGTTGTCCTTTGTTTTTGAGGAGGAGCAAAATGGCATTGCTATGTCTGGGTCATGGTACAGTGTAACAGATTGTGGCTGGTCAAACCAATATGAGCTCAGAAGGCTCTACCACAGGTTAGAAACAGATAGTTCATACGAACATAGGTCTCTAAATTTGTGCATCTCACATTTCCTTTGAGCTGCTGCAATTCTGCTTTACTTACAGAACACGGCACCCTCTTCGGTGAGGGCATGCCACAGGATCCTGTGTCAGTTTCTCCCATGTCTCACAATTGATTCCAGAGTTCTTTAGAGAGATCTTGGAAGTGTCCTTGTGTCACTTCTGACCTCAGTTTGAGCACTTGCCTTGTTTGTGTGAGTTCTGTGTAGAATAATTATTTTAGGCAAACCTGTTTGGTATTTGAACAACATATCCTCTCCCTCTCTTTCTCCCCCCTTTTTCTCCCCCCTCCCCCTCCATTGGAGTTGTGCTCCCTGCAGTAGATTTGAATGCTTGGAAGTTTAGCTTGAGAACCTCAGTGTGGGGTATGATATCTTGCCAGGTGATCTTCAGAATCTTCCTAAGACAGTTCAGATGAAGTGAATCATCTTCCTTATTCAAATATATTCCCTTACTAAAGAATCCTAATACCTATGGTATGCTATGCTATGCTATGCTATACTTAGACTAGACTAGACTAGACAAGACTTAGACTATACAAGACCCTTATACTATAACCTGATAAATGGTCATTTTAACCTCTGGTTGAGTACTACCGCTGGCCCCGCCCCCCCTACACACACTTCTCAAGGCAACCTATTTAACTTTTGAACCATGCTAATTGTTAAGAAATTTTTTCTGACACCGAGCCTAAATTGTTTCTGTAGCTAGCTACTTTTAGGTCTTTCCTCTGGGGTCCAACTGAAGTTCTAATCTCTTTCCCCTGACACCCTTTCCTTCACTTGGCTCCTTATACCCCTACCCTTGGACCTGTGAGTCCTGGACACTTTTATCTCATACTCCTCTCAGTGATAATCACTTCATTGTCTCAAGGAGATAAATCTTTGAGCCATACCTTCTTCTCCTTCCCTAACCTCTCTCCTCCCACCCTGCAGGATGGGATTCTTTCCACTATTTTACTCTTAATTTAAAATGCCTGTGACATAATATCATCAATTCTTACAGTCTTCCAAATATTGCCTTATCTGAATTATCCCCATTTCCTTTCTTTTAGCTGCCCTTATTGCTGGACATTTTTTTCCTTTTTGGGTAATTACTGATACCACTCGTGTCTTTAGAGGAACCTTCTCTATTTAAATTTTATGTTGTGAGTTTTTGGCCTTTTATTTAAAAAATAGCTGTAAATAACCACTGAATAATAAAATGTCACTGCTTAATAATGCACTGAAATGTAAAATGTGCTTTTTCATGGTTATGGGTTACTTTATTGGGGGCATTTCTGGTTATTTGATTCCTGCTGCTGGGGAGGCTAGTGGATCACTTTAGTTTCTGAGTTTTGGGCTGCTGTAGGCTTTGCTGATTAGGTCTCCTGGTCAGCCTCCAGGAGTGGGGGATTACCAGACTTAATAAGAATGATCTAACCAGCCCAGGTTAGAAAAAGGAAGTCAAAGCTCCCATGTTTGAGGAACCAACTTCCAGCCTGGGAAAGACAGGAAGACCCAGTCCCAGTAAACAAATAAGCAATTTAACTTTTCCTCAATTTTCATCAAATGATAAAATAATTTTTAAAATCTGCATTTTTTTCATTTACTACTGCTTCTGCTTTAGGTGATTTGTAAGTCAGATGCTCCAACTGGGGATGTTTTACTTGATGAAGCTTTGAAACATGTTAAAGAAACTCAGCCTCCAGAAACAGTCCAGAATTGGATCGAACTGCTTAGTGGTAAGCTGTAAAGATAAAAAAATGAACATTGAATTTTGTTAACAATTTTTTAAAATTACTGTAGTTATTTGGAAATAATCTTGTTTCATAATTATAAGCTTATTTAAATAGATTACTGTAACATTTATATAAACAAAACTTGAAAGAAATTAAGTAATGAGTTGATATGATAATGGTTTTCAGAATTCTTATTCTAGGGACCCTAGGTGTTTTGGGTGATTGGGGGAAGAACAGAGGTTGGAATAGACAGTGGGTTTTGTTTTTAGAAAAAAATATATGTAAAATAATATAAAACTTAAAAGAATTAGTTCATTATATAAAAACTAGAAAATCACATTCATTAGCCAAAATATCTCCTCTTTATATAAATCATAACTTGTATGTGAATTTATTTTCTGACCCTGTTAGTATTCAAAGTAGTATATTTAAAACTGCTTATTTTGAAAGGTTTATAATTACTTTGAGGAATCGTCTCTATATGAGAATAAACTGGATTGTTAGTGTGTGACATGTGTGTCTAGAAATGTTTCAAATGGAAAAAGATATTCAAAGATTTTGTTTCCTCAATAATGTATCAGTTAAATGAAAAAAGAAAACAAACAAGATTTCAGTTACTGACTGATGCTTATCTATTCCAACTTTATATCCTGAATAATTTAAACGGTCCCATTTACTACAAACTTTGTCACTTGGAATAGAGTCAGTTTTAGTGGAAAGTGTCTCATATGACAGTGTAATTTGTATGTACTTCAGGAGAGGTAAAGAAAGATGTCACCTCCATACCATACACTTTTTTGTTAAGTATATGTAGGAAGAACTTTGTAGATGACTGTAATCACAGGAATTTGTTTATAATAGGAAGGCTTACACCTCATATGTCTTATATTGTACATTATGGTATATATTGAGTATAGCCAGTAAAGCCAGTCTTCATCCTCATCTAAAGTGTAGCCTTTGATTGCCCCTAATGAACTTTTTGGTTTAGTACTGGTAATTGGGAGGAAGGTGATGCTATTGGAAAGATTTTTAAAGGTGCAAATTTAAGAATTGGTCAAATAACTCCTTTATTTAAAATAGAAAAGAATAAACAAGATTCCAGTGTTGTTGAACTTGGTACTTGGTAAGATATTTGGTTTTATACTTTTTCTGAAATGTTGAAACCTTCCAAGGAAACAACCTTTGAACCTATATGCTGAAAATTCTTTAACTTAGACTACTGATTTTATTTGTTACAGAAGGATAAATTTTTAATCTGTATTCAAAGATCACCTACTTCAATATGGGCATTTTACAAAAGGGTAAATGGTGGATGTTTCAGAGGATGTAGTCATCTAAAACATTATTGTACTTCCATAAGAAATCTTCTTAAGACAGTTTATCTACTGAGGGAACTAGAGTTGACTTTGAAACACATGAGCTAAAAATAATAGTGGATTCTGCTTGTTAACACTAAGATTTACATAATGCAATTTTTATTTTTTTTAATTAGATTTTTTTCACTGAACAAAAATCTGTTTTCCTTCCATAAGAAAAAGAAGGAAACAAAATTTTTGTAATATGTATAGTCAAAGAAAACAAATTTCTGCATTGGCCACGCCCCCAAAATATGCTTTATTTGGCACCCTGAGTCCACTGCTTCTCTGTCAGGAGGTGGTAGAAGTGTTCGACAGTACAATTTTTCTTAATTTGGTACAAGATTAGATTCATTTTTTTTTTTTTTGCCTTTTGGAGGGCAATTGGGGTTAAGTAACTTGCCCAAGGTTACACGGCTAGTTTTTTTTGTGTGGGTGTTAAGTGTCTGAGGCCAGAACCGAACTCAGGACTCCGGGGCCAGTGCTTTAATCACTGCACCACCTAGCCGCCCCTAGATTTATTTTTTTTAACTGCCATATCATACTCTTGGGTCATTAATATTTGTAGTTCATTCACACCAAGATATTTTCTAAATTGCCATCTAACTTTCCTATCATCTCAAACTTGAAGTTGATTTTTTTTAAACCTAAGCATAAGATTTCCCCATGACTTTTATTTTAGATTAATTCCTGTATTGCCACCTACCTAGATCTTTTTAAATGCTGATTCTGTTAATCATTCTGTTAGCATTCTGTCCCAGATTTGTTTTACATGCAAATGTAATGAGTTTGCATCTATGTCTTTATCCAAATCATTGATAAAAACGGTGGACAACAAACTGCCAAGTACCAGTCCACTGGAGACTTCCAAGTTTACATTGAACTAGTAATTAGTTAAATAGTAATTAACTCCTCTTTGGGTCTGACCATCTCTAATTCCACTTAATTGTACTATTGTGCAGCCTGCATCTCAATTTTTTGCTTCCTTTTCTGGGACCAAGAATGTTTGATTTTTGTGCTTCTGCTGAACAAGTTGTTAACATCCAAGCAATGACTTGGGTAAAATTTATGAATAGTATGCTGGATATCTTGGAGACTTACAGATGACATTCACCTGTAAGGGCTAGCTAACACACTGAATGGAAGAATCGAGATGCAAAAGGATCTTGAAAGACTAGGCAGAGGTTCCCAAAAGTGGTAATACTGCCCTCTGGGAAGTGCTGGAATGATGGGGGAGTGGGATAGTAGCCTTGGATGCAATTGGAGGGCATTGAATAAAAATAATGGTGTCAGTGGAAGCAAAAGGAAAGAAGAGAAGAACATTTTAAAAAACCATACATGTTTCATCTGTTATATAACAGAGTTAAAGCTGTAGTAGTCATGCTGTTTTCCAAATAAAAGTTATAACTGACCCAGTGGTCAAGTTCGTGAACAAGTCTTAAGCAATTGGCAGGGGAGGTGTTGTGCATTGTCGGGAAGTCTAGCATAGGTGAGTAGGAATATGGGCATGTAGTGACTTGTTTACAAAGCTACTATCAGGTTACGTGATGAAATATTGTGTCATCAAAATTTCAATGCAGGAAAGAACCCTAAAATTTACAATAAATTATTAAATTTGAGATGCATCCTTTAAAAATATATTTTTTTAGATGATGCAGATTTACTGGGAAATAAGATATACAGGCACTGGGGTATGGAAATCCATCTTGCCCTACTAAAAAGTTACAGAGGGGATGGAGGAGGATATGAGAGAGCAGATTGGGGGAAGGGGTACTCAGTAGGCTCGCTATCTTGGGGTGGAGGGTGGGGGAAAGACTGGGAGAAAATTTGTAACTCAAAATCTTGTGGAAATGAATGTTGAAAACTAAAAATAAATTAAAAAAACTAAAATAAATAAAATGATGCAGATTAAAAAAAACATTAAAGGATTAAAGAAAGTAGATTTCTGAGTAATTTTTCTTTTTTTGAAAAGGGGGTGGTAAGCCAAAGAAGTTTTGAGAACCTCTGGGCTGGAGCATTGAGCTGAATCTAAAAAGATGAAATTCAATAGAGTTAAAAAACCAACTTCACAGGTACAGGAAAGAAACATGGGGTAGATAGTAGTTTCTCTGAAAAATATCTAGGGGTCTTTGTGATACGTATGTTCAGTGTGATGTATAAGCCAAAACAGCTAATGAGATATTGTTTGGCTGCTGCTGCTGGTCCTTCATTCTCCCATCAGGTGGGTGATGCCATGACATGAAAATGAATTGGAGTCTTATTTCCTTTCTTCCTTGGGCGTCATACTCATACTGCTGTGTGTTCTGCTCAAAGGAAATGTAAAAATTGCCGAAATCTTTTTTTTCTGAAGGATCAAACCTTAAACCCAAATCACTCTGACTCTTATTGATTGGTCCACCTATAGGTTCTAGGCCAAGGCCTACTTAGTCATTGTTTGGACCCTGTTTGGCTCAGAGTGAATGTAAATAGTAATTGTTTCTGTTTTGGCCAAAAACCCTGAGGGTCTTCCCCCTTCCAGATATATATATATATATATTTTTTTTTAACCAGGTAAAGAGTCCATTTCTCTGCTTCATTTCTAACCTAGCCTTAAGTACTGAATGGGCATAGTCTCAGTCAAACCTATATTTGCCTACAGTAAGGGAACTCAGGAATAGAGAGGTGGTAGTCGTGTACTATCCTCAGATCCACAAGTTTTTAATTTGGAGCCTTTGAATTTATTTTTCATTGTTTCAATGACTATTTCACTGTAACTTTCCTTTGCAATCCTATTTTATTTTATGCATTTAAAAACATTCTGAGAAAGAAACTGTAGGTTTCATTAGATTCCCAAGAGAACCACCACACAAAAAAACTTAAGAACCCTTGTCCTAATCAGACTACATCTGAAGTATGATCTTCAGTTAATGAGACATAAGTTGGAAAGCATTTAGATTCCAATCTTGTTGATATGGAGGGGAAAGTATAGAATGCTTACCCATTTCCTTCTTCCCCTTCTGGAGGGTGAAGTCAGCCTATAGTTTACACCACCTTACCCCCTTTTTACTTCATTAGTTGATTCTACCTTATGGGGTGTAGAAATGGATAACTAGTCATTGTAGGTTTTATACAGCTAATTATTCTTAAGAGTTTCAGAAATGTCATCCTATTCTGAAAGATTAGGAAAGAGTTGAAATTAAAGTAGCCTAGAGTTATTCATGGTGTGATTCAGCGGTACTATTTAGCAACAAATAATTACTTAACTTATATAAAAGGAAAGTTAGGTAATAGTCTCAATATAAAGCATTTTGTGTGTGTGTGTGTGTGTGTGTTTGTGTGTTTTCAATCTCATTGATCAGTTTGATGAAGGACCCTGAGTCCATGTCATGGGACTTTTTTTAAGGGAACTGAGGAGTAAAAGAAAGTAAAAGGAACTGAGCTTGTAAAAGAAAATAAATACTAAGGAGTTAAAATGATGCTGTCTGTAATTTTTGGAAGAACTGTTCTGTGGAAAGGGGATTACACTTGTTCTTTTTGACTCTAGAAAACAAACCAAAGCATTGGATGGGAAGTTATAAAAAAGTTAGATTTAGGCTTGATGTCAGGAAGAACTTTCTAACAGTTAAAGCCATCTGAAAATGGAATGTGCTGTCTTGTGAAAGTTACCTCTAGAAATTCATCAAGCAGAGAGATGCTCGATAAACTTACTTATCAAGTATATTAGAATGGGGATTTCTTTGTTGGACTAGATGATTGTTGAGGTTCCTTCCAACTCTAAATCCTATGAACTTGTATGTATATCTCTACTATTTTACAATTTTTTTTTAGTGGCAAAAATAGAGTACTGATTTTCACAGGGCAGGTTTTCATAAGTTTCTTATTAGAAATTCTTAGATGGGAGTAATTCAGTAAATCCCTTCTGTTACTAAAATTACATCAGAACTAAGTTCATTATCTGGTTTCTGGATGAGTATTAGTAATTTTGTTTAGCAAAGATAACACAAATTGTTTAAAAATCCACTTTATTATAATAGAGTTTTTAGTTGCTTAACAAGGTGAATAGGTTTGCTACGTCTGTCATGCCTTTGGTAACAATTGAATTTAGCAAACATTTAAGTGTCTAGTGGTCTGTGCATCCTACTGACACATTTTGTTTACAGAAGCTTTATTAACTAAATAAATATATATGAAGCAGAGGAGAGTGTTCCAGGATATCAGAAAGAAGGGTTTATATTATTAAATACTGACTAAAATACACACACACACACACACACACACACAATGCTTTATATTGAGTTGTATACTCATCCCCAAAATCTAGTTTGATTTTGAAAATGTATAATTACATAGGTTGAATCTTCCATAAAAGTCCCATTCCAGTGATTCAATATGGCATTGAGGTAACATTGAGTTCTTCTTTGAGGGATCTGGTGACACTGAATCTTCTTATCTTATCCATGCTGGAAGTGCAGCAAGCCTTTTCTGACCCTAGTACTGCTTGGCACAGAAACTTTATACTGTGCCATTTTTCTAAGTGGGGCCAGTTTGCTCCTTCTTATGCAGCCTGATGGCTCTCCATTCCTGGGGGCTCACATATTGGTGCTGGACTTAGTGTGGACACCCATTCAGAATTTAGTCATATTGCAGCTCAGAACTCTGGAACTCAAGTGATCAAATATTGAGTGGTCACCAGTTTCAGCCTCCCCCCCAGCAGAGACTACTGACATGTGCTGCCATGCCCATCTAATGCTCAGTTTTTTGAGACTGCTAAAAAAAAGGCGTGCAAGTAGTAAAGGCTTTGAATATGGTCCTTGAAATAGATGGCAGTCTCTAAAGGCAAGCCTAGCTAATTTCAGGGAAGTGCATCTCTAGTAGGTTTGGGTCCTTGATATCCCATAAGTAGAATATTAAATGGCCCTTAAGATTTTACTGCATCCTTTCTATTCTTCTATGAGAGTAACAGAGGTGAAAAGGAGGGCAGGAGATCCTAAGAGTCACATAGATTTCAGACCACTGGTAGCTTGAATATGACAATCAGACTGTTGATATGGTATTGGAAGAACTGAACCCCAAGAATATTAAAATTCTCATGATAAATGAAGGGAGGATGGCTCATAATTTCTTATTTAGAGACAAAGAAAGGAGTTATCAAGAGTTGGTTTCATTATGCACCTAAATAGAATGTGAAACTTCATTTCATAAGAATCTTACCTCACCTTGCAATGGTTATAACATGAACAAATGCAAAAAGAGCATTATATTGCTAATTGTAGTTTTTGAACCAACATGTTGCAGAAGCTAAAGAAAGAAAATTCGATGAAGAACTTTACAAGGTCCTCCAAATCAAGTCAACGTATATTAATACCTCATGACTTCAATGCAAAAGTGGGCATAAAGACACTGAAAATTTTTGGAAAGTGTGTTTAAGGACAAAGAGGGCAAAGGCTTGTTGACGACTTTTTTAAGAAGAGAATCAGGAGGTACTAGATATGGCAAGTACTAACCAGTACTCACAATAAAGAAAGTTATCTCATCTTAAAAAACAGAAAATAACTGGTGACCAGTGTAGGCATCATTTACAAATCAGGTATCTGTGAAACAATTGACTTGCTTAGAACCAAGCTAAAAATATCAAATTTTGGAGGATAAAGAGGAGATGTTAACCATAAACAGTTAAAGTACCTCCACCTGTCCTATCCAGAGATTGGTGGTGAAAAAAAAAATGGAAAAATGTGTCATGAAAAAGACACTAATATGGACCATAACCATTTCCTCTAGAAATTCAAATGATACAAAGCAGTCATCACCACAAGAAAACTAAAAAAGCCCATACATCGCTTCAGTGAATACATGATCTTACCAGAGACACGGCAACCAAGGACCACAATGATTTAAAATATAAACTTACTAGCGAAATGTTATAGGAGATCATAGAAGACACAGAACAGTTATCACTTCATAAAACAGTACTGGTGGAGTAGAAATACTGAAAGTTTGGCATAATACTCAATTTGGCAGTCATTTTTTTTCCTGTTAATGCCACAGTTAAATTGTTAATCTGTTTCATTGGACAAAATTATCCCTAAGTTGCATTTGTTATGAAACTTAATATTACCTTTTGAAATAGAGCTAAACAATACAGTGAAAAGAAAACTGGATTTGAAGTTAGAGGACTAGGATTTGAAGCCCAGTTCTTTGGCTTGCTACTTTTGTGACTTGAGGTACGTCACTAACATCTCTGGACTTTGGTTTCCTTACCTAAAAAATAAGCCTGTTAGACCAGAGCAGGGATTTTTAACTTTTTTTGGTGCTACAGACGCCTTTGTTAGTCTTGTGAACTTTATGGACTTTCTCTGAGAATAATATTTTTAAATGCACAAATTAAAAGACATAAGACTATAAAGGAAATCTATTATATTGAAATATAGTTATCAAACTTTTTTAAAAGTTGCTGAACCCTAGGACTACACACTGGGAGTAAATAATCTCCAAGGTACCTTCCAGATTTAATCTATGAGTGTGATCTATGGATTTAAATTATTAATTAGTAGCTGAATGTGCAAGGCACAATAGTCTTATATAGCTCTGGGAATACAAAGACACAATGAGATAGTTACTACCCTTGAGGAGCTCAGTATTTTCTGATCTTATTAACAATTAGGATATTTTTCAAATAATGTAGATGTCAACCCATGCAGGATGCCTGTCCATCCTGTGACAGTTTCCTAATCCTCCTTCAGTTCTTCCCAACAAATTCACCATAGGAAGGGAGTCCATCCAGAGTTCTGGGAACCTTTCTTGTTTTCTCCTATCATCACAAAGATACTAGTGGAGTTGTTGGACTGTCCAAAGGATCGCTTTGGAATTTGATTATTTTTATATTGTGGTCTGCTTGCACACACCATGGACCTCAACATGAAGGAGAAGACCTTTAAGATCCCTTCAGGCTCTAGATACATGAGGGTATGATCTTTGTCCCTAATATACTGTATGGATAAAATAATTGAAATATCACTAAAGAAGACAGACATGAGAGGAACAGCTACACCAGATACATGCAGGTGAAATCTCAGTGGTGACACAATATTAAAAGCATTAAGGAATCAATTTCTAACCCCTCTGAAAGAGGGGGAATATTCTGAATAGCTATAAAAAAATACAGGGTGATATTATTACAAAAATGATAAATCCAGAAGACAGTAGTAACTACTTACCTATTCTCTTTTCTCGTCCCTACTATCTACACACATATTACTGGGTACCCTTGATGAAAAAGAAATAGGCTTTCACTAAGCGATTTTCTACAGTAGTCCCATTTGAAAGCTATAGAGAATACAAGATTTTTGTATTATTGTCTGGTTATGTTCTTGAAGTATTTAATTTAGAGCAACAGATAGTATGACAGACTCTTCTGCTTCCTCTAAAGTGTCCTCCTGATTATCAGTACAAGATAATGACTCTGTCTTAAGGGAATATCCTAGACAGAATTCAAATAAAGAAGGGATTCCCTATAAAATGGTGAGTTCATGTTTTCAGATGACATACTGCTTTTTACATCTGAGGCCCAAATTACTGTAGAGCTTTTTCAGTGAAGTCCATGGTCATTCAAAAGAAATTGAAACTGACTTACCAATCCACTTAGGAAAAATAGAAAAAGATGGGACAATACTGATTGCCCAGACTTTTATATAGCTGTCAGCCTGTTAAGGCATAAGTTACATAGGCCTTGGACAGATACTTCAAATAGACTATCTGGACCCAGAACTGAATATGAAGAAAAGTGGTATGGATTTCATTGGAGGAAGCTCTTTCAACTGTCTTAGATTAATATGACACAAAAACTCTTTTTAAAACACCAGTATTATTCTTCTGAGATGTCATACAAGTATTATTATACCCATTTTATAGATGAGGAAACTTGAAGGGCGGCGTGGTACAGAGAGACTTATATAGCACTTTTAAGATTCACAAAACCCTTTATGGACGTTATATTATTTGACCTTCACACAATTATCTTATGAAGCAGGTGCTATTATCATCCCTATTTTTAGAGATAAAGAAACTGAGGCTGAGTGAGTTTAAATGATTTGCCCAGAATCATACAGTAGGACATTTCTGAGGCAAGATTTGCTCTCCTAAATAAGATATACAGGCACTGGGGTATAGAAATCCATCTTGCCCTAGAAAATGGGGGAGGGAGGGATATAAGAGAGAACAGATTGGGGGAAGGGGTATTCAGTAGGCTTGCTATCTTGGGGTGGGGAGTAGAGAAAAATCTGTAACTCAAAATCTTGTGGAAATGAATGTTGAAAACTAAAAATAAATGAATAAGTTGAAAAAAAAAACCCACCAGTATTTTTCTACTATAGGCATATGGCTTTGATTTATGGAACATGACAATACCTATAGAGTCAGAATCTTAAGTGACTTAAAGAGTATTGGAGAAGATGTATGGTGGGCATAAATAGAGTTTAGCATTTTATTGTTAATGATTTGTCTTTATGAAGTGGCATAAAAGATGTGGTCACAGCATGTATGATCAAAAAGAAAGATAGGTCAGTCATGACAAGTAAAATGAAAGTTAATGGATGGACAGCCTCTCTGTTCTGTATAATATTATAGGAGGATATGGATTAGAACAGCACAGGATGAGAAGATGTGGTAAAGTTGTGATTTGAACTGTTGGGTAAGAATTCCGGAGGTGATAAAATCAAAGCTCTGCTGAAGAAAAGGCTGAGTACAAAATGCAGCAAATTAAATTTTCACAGATTTGAATTTTCACCAGTGCATTCTTCCTCTGAATAACAGGTAAAATTATAGTATCAAAGTTCAAATTGACCTTCCACATATAGACCCCTTTTATAGCATAAATGTTACCATTTAGAGACTATCAATCAGGAGTTCCGAGTATGCTTTTAATATAGGTAAATCACTTAATTGCTGTGCCTCAATTTATATGCGTATATCTATACTTACATGTTATCTGTGTGTGTGTCCATATATATGCATATACACACATATAAACAAAAAATGAATGAAAAAGCATCTATTAAGGGCTAACTATACTCCAGATTCTGATGAGTGTTGGTGATACTACTGTAAACAAGCAAAACAGTTAATAATTTTAAGCTGCCTGTATTCTGATATAGAAGACTAATTAACAGTAAGGGGAGGAGTGTTTCAGTCAGAAAGTCCCATGGATGGATTGGATTTGGATTGTGATTGGAGTTGTTGAGTTATTCATTGATATTTTCTTTCTAGTAATGGTAGTAGTGTTGATTTGATTATTCTTAGAGTTAAGAGTTGGAAAGCTGAGCGGTAAGGAGGTGAGAAGGTGTATCACCAAAGCAATTTTCACAGCACTGACAGCGACTGAATATGCCGGTGTAGTTCTGAATTGCAAAATATAATAGACTCCATATAGAAGACAGAAGCAAAACATTTATTTATTCAGACACCAGAAAAACAAATCCATCATAACAGCAAAGAAATCTATGCAAATTAACACTGGAGAGGGCAACACCATACCACAACTTCCCCCCAAGTCTCCTTGCCTGCATCTTCTCTCTCTCTCTCCCTCTATCCTCCCCCCCCATACTAAGTGCTCTGACTCCCAGCTTCTTCTGGGCTCTGCTCCACCCTTCCTGCAAATTCTTCTCACCACAGGTTCCATGTGATTACATTTGGCTTATTAAGGGGCAGGGAAGATCTTCAAATTCCCATTACTATTACAGAAGAGTGTGTATATATATATATATATATATATATATATGCAGGCCAAAAAAATAACTGGAAGGTGGGGGATGTGGGTCTGGCCTGGATATATGGAGATTAGAATACCAGGGTACTAGAGTGGAAGCTTGAATTTTGAATCAGAGTCAGAGCCTGGAGCTCAGGAATAATAGAACTTTGCAGGGAAGCATGAAGATAGCCAGGTCTGAATGAATATGGAGAATTCTCACTGATGAGAAACCCAGTGTTCCAGTCTACTGTTCATGTATATTTCTAATTTTTTTATACTTTAGATACTGTACCTTTCAGCTTTGGGGGAAGTGACTAAACTTCCAGGATCTGTGTTCTTTGAGTGCATATTCTCATTGGAAGGCTTGCTAACCTTTCCTGAATCTGTGACATTGGAAAGATATACATCTACCTAAATTATCATACCTCCATAATCTTGAATTCAGAAATTCCTCTCTAATTATATTGTCATGTTCTTCCATCTTTCCCTTTGCTTTATTCTTCCCAAGTTAGTTTTCATTTTCAGTGAAACACTTTCGATTCCTACATCTTCCTCAGTTATTGCAGTAAAGTTTTCTTGTCCCGTTCGTTCCTTCCTTCCTTTCCAGTAATTGCCCTCTGCTAAACTACCTAACTATATACTGCCTTGATCACTTGAATATCTTGCCCCTGTGTCTATTTGCTCTTCCCTTAATGATGTTCCTCTAAAATGGGTTACCTCTACCATCTGTCTTCTTAATGCCGAGCTGAAGTATGCTGCCCAGAGGAAGTCATAGCACATATTCCATCTCTTGTTTTCTCTACTTGCATGGCAAACTCCCTGCTTCATACTTTTATCATCTGTAGCCTGAATTATTTTGGTGGACTTTTAAATGGCCTTTCTACCTCGTTTCTCCTCATTCTTCACAACTGCCAAAGTTATATTACTAATGCACAGCAATGACTGTTATTACTCCTCTGCTCAGAAAGCTCCAGTAGTCTCCTGCTGCTGCTAAGATAAAGTACAAACTCCCCCATCTGGCAGTTAAAGTCCTTTACCATTTACTCTAGTATGCTTTTTAAAAATTAATGTTTTCTTCGCTTCTCCCCACCTCCACTCCCTAGTCTGTCATGAAGCATTTTAGCACTTGACTTGTTCCAGGCACTGTACTTAGCTCTAGAAATACAAAGAAAGGCAAAAAAAGGACAAAACAAAAAAACCCCCAAAACCCTGTCACTTCCCTCAAAGGAGCTCACAGTCCAATGGGGGAGAAAACATAAAAACAGCTGTGCATGGACAGTATATGCAATAAATTGGAATGGGCAGATCAGGAAAGACTGCTTGTAGAAGGTAGGATTTTAGCTGAGACTGGAAACAAGGGAGGCCAGGAGATAGGAGATGGAGACAGCATTCTGTATATGCAACATAGCCAGTGGAAATACCTAGAGTCAGGAAATATCCAAGGAGACCAGTGTCACAGACTCATAGAATATGTGGGGGTGAGATAGAAGAAGACTGGAAAGGTAGAAGAGGGCCAGGTCATGGAGAACTTTATATGCTAAACAGAGGATTTTATGTCTGATCATGTAGATAATAGAACGGGATTTTATTGAATGGGGAGCAGGGAGGAGGCTGTGTGTGAGACAGAGAGAAAGATAAAGAGAGAGAGTGTCAAATCTGCACTTTAGGAAGTTCAGTTTGAAAGCTGGGCAGAAAACTGACCAGAGTGGTAAGAGGCTTGAGGAAGAGATGCCAACCAAAGGGTGGTTGAAATAGTTCAGGCCTGAAGGGATGAGGACCTGTACCAGGATGATGGCAGTGTTAGAAGAGATAAAGGGGTGTGTGTAAGATGCTACCAAGGCAGAAATGACAGAGGTTGGGAGGTAATCGCTAGTGTGTAAGCCTGGGTGACTGGGAGAATGGTGGGGTCCTGAGCAGCAGTAGGAAAACTAAAAAGAAGGGAGGGCTGGAGGATGAAGATAGTGAGTTCCTTTTTTTGGATGTGTTTAAGATGTCTATGGAGCATTTGGTTTAAGATGTCTAATAGGAAGTTGGACATGCAGGACAAGATTAGAAGAAAAAGGTTAGGGCTGAATAAATAGATTTGGGAGTCATTAAAGATATTGTAATTGCACCCTTGGTAGCTGTTGAGATCATCAGATGAAATGGTGTAGAGGAAAAAGAGAAAAGGGCTTAGGACAGAACCTTGAAGGGGCACCTGTGGTTAGAGGGCATGATGCAGATGAAGATCCAGCAAAGGAAGCGGAAGAAGAACAATTCTGCTTGGAGGAAGAAACCCAAGATGGTAGTGCTGCAAAAACCTATAGAGAAAAAATGTATCCAAGAGAAGAGGGCCGTCAGCAGTGTCCCGAAGACTGTAGGAAGCATAAGTATTCAAAAAAGGACATTAGTTTTGTGGTCTAAAAGTTCATTGGTAACGTTGCAGAGAATACTTGCAGTTTAGTGTTTAAGTCACAAGCCAGTCTGCAGAGAATGAGAGGAAGCAAAGTGAAGATGCCCATTAGACAACTTTTTCATGGAGTTTAGCTACAAAAGAGGCTAAAGAGATACGTGAGAGCGATCTAGTGGAAGTTTTTTGAGGTTGAGAGATACGAGTATGTATGTGAGCAGTTTGGAAGCAATTAGTAGATGGGGAGAGATTGAAGATTAACAAGAGAGTTAGGAATGATAGAGGAGGCAGTCGCTAGAGAAGACAAGATGGAATGGAAACATTTGTACAAGCAGTAAGAGAGTGTGCCTTGGCAAGAAGAGCCATCTTTTCATGTGAGTCAGGTCAAGGAGGAAATAATGGGTGAAGGCATCTGTGTGGGATGAGGAGGAGGGAAGAAGAGAAATGGCCTCATTTGTTTCAGTGAAATAGGAGAGCAAAGCTTTCCTCTGAGAGGCTGGGGAAAGGGAGAGGATATTCTAGAAGGAATATCAAGCTTTATTTAGAAAAGCCATGATACCGAGAGGGATAGTGATTGGATTTAGGGAAATGTGTAAGAACTGTTTTACGCTAGGGGGAAAAACCGTAGTAAAATCTGTATAACAGACATGCTTATTAGTCAGCCAAAGTATTCCTATGTTGATCACATTCCAAAATGTGTGTCTTAGCCTGTGTGTTTAGTTGATTGCACAAGTGTCAGGAGATAGGTACAATTTTTCATTTTTGGCCCTCTGGAGTCATACTTGATCATTTCATTGTTCATAGTTTTTAAGTTTTCTGAAGTTCATTTTTACAGTTTTGTTGTTGCTATAAATTATTTTCCTGGTTCTGCCTCAGTTTGCATCAGTTCATACAAGACTTCCAGGTTTCTCTGAAACCATGCCTTTTATCGTTTTTTGTGGTATAGTAGTGTTCTATTACATTTGTAAATGATAATTTGTTCAGCCATCTCCATTTGATGGGCGCTCCCTGTTTCCATTTCTTTGCCACCACTAATCAATCTACAGTACTTTTCCACATTTATCTCACCTTAATCCCCTTCACTCACACGTAGTTCACACTGGCCTTGTGGAAATCCTTGAGACTTGTGCTTTTTGCAGGCCTCGAATGCACTCTTGTCCTCATCTCTTTGTTGTCCTAGTGTCTTTCTAAGCTCAGCTAAAGAACAGTGTCTCACATGGGGCTTTGCCGATCCCCCCAGCTGCTAATGCTCTTCCTTTATTGCAGTTACTTTTTTACATATGTGTGTATATATTGTTTACGTGTATAACACTCCTTTTTGCCTTTGTGTTTACCTTATTTAATATTAGATACTTATAAATACTTGTTCATTGATTTGCATATGATTGGATTTTAATAAAGAGAAGTAGCTTACGTACAGCAGAAGTTTATATAGGCAGGTTAATGGGAAAAAAACTTGAGTTTTTGAAAAACGATACTATTCCTTTTTTTTTTTTGTCCTGCAGTTGAGTGGTTTGGTCAGAAGGTGTCATCAGACTACCACATTTACCCAGTTTTGTGACATCACTATGAGTGAATTTAAAAATTTTCTTTCATGAGAATCATGAAGCAAACTATCAGTCTAACATAGTTTCTTCTTAAAGATTGGCCAGAAATTTTAAATGACTTATGGAATTTTTCCAGTCCTACTGATATTTTAGCCCTAATAAATGTCATCTCATATGGACTTAGGTTTAATTTGTCTTCTACTCCCATTTTGCTTAAGGCATACCAGTATACCCCAATATATTAGAATTATATGAAATTTCATATATTTACTAAAGATAACTTGGGCAAAAATTTCCTTTACAAAAAGGTTTTATTGAGATTTATAAAACAAATTCTACCCTCTTTTGTAATTTCATATAAAAAATTTTGATTGACAGTTCCCTCAAATTTCATCTCTTATGTAATGATTTGTACCAACATATAAACATTTATATATTTTGTATATGTGTAGAATTTTAAATTTGTCCTGTGTATATTCGTGTGTATGTGTATACACACGCATGCGCGTGTGAGAATGATACTGTGTTCTAAGTCAGTGGAATTTTACCTACCAGAGTAGGTAGGATTTTTAGCTTTGTCCTAGGTTTCCCTTTTAAGTTTCCTAATGAAAAGTTTATATTGTCTTTCTTTCTGTTTAACTATACCCTTCTAGATAGGACTCCTTCATTTTACCTCTAAATTTTCATTTTCTGCTACTCAGAATAGAATAGCAGTCATCTAACTTTGTGAGGATAGAAGTCTTATTGGAGGGGAATTAGACTTGTTCAGCTTGGCTGCAGAAGACAGCAGTAGGAGCAAAGGTGGATGTTGTTAAGAGGTAGGTTTAATATAAAGCAACACTTCCTGATCACTAGGGCTATTCAGAAGTGGAATAAATTGCCTCATGGAGTGATATATACTCTCCCTGGAGAGATTTAAAACAGAGACTAGATGACCATTTATCAGTAATGTTATAGAGGAGATTCCTTGTCAGTTCTGGGTTGGCCTGGATGACTTTTGAGGCCCTTTTTATACTCCAGGATCCTATGGGCTTGGGAATCTTTTTTTCTGACTTTGGCTATAGTGGTGTTATACTAGTAAATTTGAGATAGAGATGTCCCTCCTGTTTCTCCCCCTTTCCCCACTGGCCAGCCAAGATCTCAGTGGTGTGGCAATTTATTTTCTAAACTGGGCCCACAGTCACCCTCAATTTACAACTAATGGTATCCTAGCTCCCTGATTTGGGAAACAGCCAGCCTGCCCATTACCTTTTCATTTCTGGAAGCCAATCTTTTTTCCTCTCCTTTGGCAACACAGTAGCTATGTCCTAGATAAAAGAAGATAGTTTTATTTCTTTCTAGAAAGAAAATATATCAAGTAGCACTAATAATTTATTTTTTTCTTGGGAATGAAATCTGTTATGGACTGTTCCATTTTCAAAAGAATTCTTTCTATTTGATTTAGCAGTCTTTTTCCTTTTCTTATTTTTCTCTATACTCTAAAGCACAGTTCTTAATGTGAGGTCTCCTAAGTCTCTTCACGTGCTCCATAGTTTACTAGGTGAACTCTACTGCCTTCTTTTGCACAGGCCATTTTACCCCTACCTGAAATCAGTCTCTGTAGCTAGGTGGCACAGTGGATGAAGTCAGGAAGATCCAAGTTCAAATTTGGCCTTTGACACTTACTAGCTGTGTATGTGTTTGTGCTCTGGGCAAGTTGCTTAACCTCAATCTCAGTTTCCTCGTCAGTAAAATGGGGATTATAAGGGTTGTTGGGGGACTCAAATGAAATAATATTTGTAAAGCACTTAAGACAGTGCCGGATAAGTAGTATGCACTATGTAAGTGTTGTTACTATATCTCAGCCTTCTGAAATATCTTTCTATTCTCTGATCAGGTATAGCCCACTACGTGAAGCTTTTCTTTCTTAATCCTCTCCTAGTCCTTAGATAGTTATCTTTCTGGTGCATTTACCATATTCTGACTTTAATTATAGTTATTTGTGAACATGTTATGTCATTTTTCCTTCATATCACCAGTACACAGTAGGTACTTAATGTTGAATTGAATTAAATTATACCAACTGTTGTTATAATTAGGATTTTTAAAAAAGCAATTCTTTCTATGCCTATATATAATTTTTGGTAGTTTACATGTTTCTTCCCTTCAACCTGATCTCAGGATGTCCTAGATGTTTTTTTTTCCCCCCCAGGTCCTTTTTTTTTTTTTTTAAGCAATCTGGGTTAAATAACTTGCTCAAGATTACACGGCCAGTTATTTCTGGGTGTGGTGCTAAGTATCAGAGCCTGGATTCGATCCCAGGTTATCCCAACACTGGAGCCAGTGCTCTTACGCTTTGTGCTACCTGGCCGCCCCCCCTAGGTCCTTTCAGTATCTAGCCTACCCTGTTTTATCATCAGGTGGGCTTTGAAACACGGGGTGGATCCTTAGGCAAGGGTACCAAGGCTTGTTCCTCAGTCCTTCCAACACTCTGGTGGATCCACTGTAGCCTATCATATTTAAGTTGTGTTAGCTAGAACTGAGCACAAGACTTCAGATGTCACCTGAGTAAGGTAGAAAGGATGACAGTTCTATCACCAGATTGAGATAGTACAATTCTCTTAATGTAGTTTAACTTTTTTGGCTCAAGTCACACTCTTTGTGTTCCTCTTAAAAACCCTGTGTCTTTTTCACTTGAATTAATGCCTAATCATACTTTCTACATCTTCTCCTTGTCTACTTGATGAACCTAAATATGCCACTTGACATTTTCCTTTTATCTCTCTCCCTCTACCTCCTCCCTTAATCGTTTTGTCCTGTCATCATTAAGCTTTTTTTTACTGGTCTTCTCTTCTTAGATACAGTCCAATGTACTGCCTTCCTTGGAATTTTTTTCCTTCTGACCGTAAGCACCAAAAAAGAGAATGTTTCTGTATACATAACAGATTCAAAAAAATGATTTCTATGTGAAGCTGCATCTTTCGTACACCTTGCTTTGAAAAAATAGGTAATACTATATTTTACTTTTAAAACCATCTTGTTTTTCTTCCTTTCCAACTTTACTCTAAGTACTAAAAAAGGTCTATGTAACACCCGCCTCCCCTTTGCATTCCCCTTGTTCCCAGTTAAAAACCAAAAGGAAAGAAAGCTCAAACAATATCACCTTTTTGTCAGGAGATGAGTAACTTATCATAGGTCTTTAGTAACATGATTGACCAAAGTTTAAGTGTTAAGTTTTCTTTACAATGTAGTTGCCCTTCTAGAACATATTCTAGTCATTGTTCCCATTTAATTCATATTACCAAGGATTCTCTGAAGTTTTCTTTTTCTTTTCTTACAGGGCAATATTCTACATTCACTACATTCACATTTTTAGTTATTCTCCAGTTGTCTAAAAGCAATCTAAGGTACCTTTATGCTCTAGTTCTTTGCTCCCTTTAATTTCTCTCTCCCTTTTCTACCTATTAACACCGCTCATCACTGTTTCCATTTTAAGTTTGGTATGTTTCTATACCAAGGAGACAGAGAAGTGTGTGTGTGTGTGTGTGTGTGTGTGTGTGTGTGTGTGTGTGTGTGTGTGTGTGTGGTGTATGCACACAATCTTCTTTTGTTTCAGGTATCTGATGTCTACTCCCCCAACTTATTCATCTGTGTTTGTAGACTCTTCTCTCGTGTGAGAAATAGCAAATTCTGCCCCTTTTTACTCTTCTACACTAGTATATATATACCTTTTAGCTTCCATTCTCTTTCCCGTGTTCAAGTTATTTAGCTCCCTCAATATCCATTGATGACATTAAAGTTCAGAAAGGACACTTCTTTCTTGTCTCCCTTTTAGAATGTTGACAATACATCATTGTGCAGTTCTTTTGGTAGCTTCGATAAATTTACCTTTTTGAGTTTCTCTTGACTGTTGTATTTTAAAATTCCTACTCTAGTCTTTTCATCAGAAATGCTTGAAAGTCCTCTTCCATTAAAATTTCCTCTTTTGCCTACTATACGTTTATACTCAACTTTGCAAGATGTTATTTTTAGTTTTAAATCTATTTTAGCCTCTTATAATACTGTATTCCAAGACCCACCCCCTCATTCAAAATACAGGCTTCCAGGTCTTTATGTAATCCTGATTGTGGTTCCTTGGTACTTGAACTGCTACTTTCTGGATGCTTAGCATAGTATTTTTTTTCTTGAGTTTTGGCCATGCCATTCCTGGGGCTTTCCCTTATCAGTAGTACTTTTCCACCATTAAACACCTCAACCAAAATGTTACACATATGAAATTGTTATTAACAGGCAAAAGTACTAAACTTGCATGTTTAATATTGCATATGCACTTAATGTATGAACAAGCAGGGAATTCACAATGAGAATCTACAGTTACAGAAAGAAGCCTATACATTATTTGAGAAAATTATTAAATCATTAAAAATTATCTGAAAACAATACATTTCTAAACATTGTTTCCTATGAATGCATAAAGAAGCATATAATTTTTTTAAAGCAGTTGGGGTTAAGTAACTTGCTCAAGGTTACACAGCCAGTTATTTTGTGTGGGTGCTAAGTATCTGAGGCTGGAACCGATCCCGGGTCTCCTGACTCTGGGGCTGGTGCTCTTACTCACTGCACCACCTGGCTGCCCCTGGAAGCATATAGTTTTTTAAAAAGTCCTTTTTTTTTTTTTTTACCAACAGATGCTACAGGCAACATCTTTTATCTATGACATGCTGAGAGGACTATTTTATGTTAAGATTGCTGTCTCCATAGGTTTAAAAGAAAATCCCAAAAAAAATGATAGCTGTGGTAAAAGTGCTTTGGTATAGTAAAAATGACTTATAGTAAGTTTCAAATATCAAAGAAGCAGTTATCTGTAGTAGTCTTTGGACTAGTAGAAACTTTTATTTTGCCAAAATAACCATGCTTTTAGGTTTCACATTATTGTACTCTCCAACAGAAAGTGGGAGGCTTGTTAAAGTATCATTTTCATACATGTGCAATATAGGTGAACAGTATTTCTTAGTAATAGTATTGGATGTAATCTGGTTTTACCAGTTGTATACTTACTATTATAAGTAAAAACCTCTTGTGATAATACAAAGTGGTTATTAGAATGTGCAGATTGATGCAGTGACTTTCATTCACTTCTTAAAAGACACCACCATGGGAAAAAGACACCAAATAGGAAACCATCCATTTGAGATATTGGTAGGCTTAATAAAGTTGGAGTGCTACTGGCACTCTTGAATTGAACTGTAGATCTTGAGACCTGGTTCAGAGTACAATATTAAAGCAGTTGATATGATAACTTTTTGTAGACCTTCACAGACACTGGAATTTTCTCAGTAATGTATATTGATTTTTTTCTCAGTAATGTATATTGTTTAACAATGTGTACTTAAAGTCTTGGACACTAGAGAAATGTCAAATGTTCCTCTTAACATAAATAGAATTTGATCGATTACATATTGGACCACAAAATATTTTTAAATTTTAAAGTTAGTATCATTTAACAAACACTGATTAATAAATGTTTGCATTATACACTATTTAAAATGTCAAACCTAGATGGGCCCTACCTAGACATTATATTTGGGAGTGACTCAGTCTTCATACCCCCAAAGGCTGCTGTATGCAATATTTTAGGCTGCCTACTTTCTTCTCTAGAATTGCCTTCATGGATAAATCAAAAGTTAACAGTGACAAGGGATGGGCAGCAGTTTGATCCTGTGTAATAGACTAGAGATTTTAGATCTTTCCTTTTGCTTCTCAGTGAGTGGGCAGAGAATCTGATTTCTGAAAATCAGGCCCTTTTAGAGTATGTATTTCCAATTCCCTTTATGGAATCTGTGAATTTCTGGTTTGTAGGGTTTGTATATTCAGTACCACTAAACCTGCCTATTGATAGGGGTTATAACTGCTAATTTCTTTTCTTTTCTTTTCTTTTTTTTAAGCAATTGGGGTTGAGTAACTTGCTCAAGGTTATACGGCCAGTTATTTTGTGTGGGTGTTTAGTATCTGAGGCTGGAACTGATCCTGGGTCTCCCGACTCCGGGCCGGTGCCCTTACTAACTGCAGTACCACCTAGCACCCTATAACTGCTAATTTCTTAATGTTAAAATATAGCATTATTTTTTACAGTAGGTACTGAAGTAAACAATTGCATTTATTTTATTGATTACATTTTCTGCTAAGAGCAATACAATAAACTTGAAAAAATTTTAAGTTGCTTTTAATAGGAAAATTGAATAGGAATTATTACAAATTTGAAATTTGCACCAAAAATAAATCATAAAATATATAAAATTATCATTCATCAAGTGGAGCCTTTAATCTCTTCAAGAAAAGCAAATTATATTTGTTCTCAAGTAGAAATATTACCACTTCAAGTTTCTGCACTCTTAGTGCACTGAAGTGCCATGAATGATCTGCAAAGTGGTATAATTACTGTAGAAAGGAAAGGCCATTGAGATGAGCTTATCTGGTTTTAAATGAGGCATTGTAATTTTCTGTCATTCTAGACAGATAATGCTTTTTGTATTTGTCTCCCAAAAGGAAATGTACATTTAAAATCATCAGAAATTTATCCTTGACCAGAATTCACTTTACATGTTTGTTCAGAGCCTGGCAGTGACTGAGAAAGGCTGGTTCTCAATTTCATCACCTCTAAAGTTGTTTGGGGAATAGATTATTACGGTGGAAGTCAATTGTTTTTTCTAATCTGTCTCAGATTCCCAAAATGAATTTTTTAGAGAGTAAAATCTTCTCATTTAGCTTTTAGATATGCCTTGCTATCTTTGGTACTTTTAAAGATGCCAAAAAAATTAATTCATTTCTATACTGAGTTAAAGCCTGCAATTTTCTGTATTGGCTCTTTGGTTTGAAGAGTGCTTTAATAGTAGGATATGTATATTCCATTACTCTAGAAAAACATATTTGCTAAAATTAATTTTCTTGTTCACTATCAGAGTATTAAGTTTACCTTTGATCAGAAATTTTAATTATTTTCTAACTTCTGAAATCTTTTGTTTAGGTGAGACATGGAATCCGTTGAAATTGCACTACCAGTTAAGAAATGTTCGTGAAAGATTAGCTAAAAACCTGGTGGAAAAAGGTGTACTGACAACAGAGAAACAGAACTTCCTCCTTTTTGACATGACAACACATCCACTCACCAACAACAACATTAAGCAACGCCTCATCAAGAAAGTTCAAGAAGCTGTTCTTGACAAATGGGTGAATGACCCTCATCGAATGGACAAGCGCTTGCTGGCTCTTATTTACCTCGCCCATGCTTCTGATGTCCTTGAGAACGCTTTTGCCCCTCTTCTGGATGAGCAATATGATTTAGCCACAAAGAGAGTGCGACAGCTTCTGGATTTAGACCCAGAAGTTGAATGTATGAAGGCCAACACAAATGAGGTCCTGTGGGCTGTAGTTGCAGCCTTTACAAAATAACTGTTGTTGGACTCTCCTTTCATATTGTTTCTCTTCTATTGACTTCTTGTTTTCTGTAATTCGTACTTTTCTCACAATATGAACCGGATCTTGTTTTATGGAAACAATAGAGATGGCTTTTCCTGTATGTTGTGTGTGTGCAAGATTCTGCTGGTACGAGACACCTTCCTATTTCTGTTATTAAAAAAAATGCTGCCATATTGGCATTCCATTTAGTATTGAACTCAAGTTGCTTGCTGTTCTTAATGTAAATTTTTGTTTGTTTCTACTATGCTTTTACTTTCAAAGTACCTCCACTCCCACATGCACATCTTTTGGATTACCTCACTTTGAGTTGTTCCATATGTGTCTGTATTTCTAGCGTTCTGCAGTACAATTCAGACAAGTTCACAAAAAAGGCCTTTAACTCACCAAAGGTAAATATCTGTATCTATTAGGACATTTTATACATAGACCTCAGTTGAGATGTGTATTTAGCAAAGTTATTTTTAAATTAAAACAGCACATTAAATACTTATGTAAAATGCCCCCTTGAAGTTTTGCTTCTAATGTAAATCTTATTATATACATATACTATGGTTTAATAGTTAAAAATCAAAATGAAAGTTTGTGTCTAAAGGTCCAGTTGTTTCACGTAACAGGTTTGGAATGAAATATGCATTCCAGTATATTCTGTATATAGTTTGAATTGTATATTAACAGTCCCCTTCTGATCCTATTCCTCTCAATCAAAGTATTTTTTCAAGATTTTATTAGTTATACACCTGTATGTCCCCTTGCTTCAACCATTGCCATTTGGTCAAAACCGTGACCTCCTTACTAAGGGGAAGAAAGAATGTGTGTGTGTGGCTACATTTATGTTTATAATTGATCCCAGTATCTACTGAGCTGTGCCATTCATGGTACTCTGCCTATGCATCTACATTTTGGACATTTATCATCCCGTTCATATAATTTCTGTATGGAAATAGGCTTGTGACCAGTACTGATCTTGAGTATGGTTTTTTTAAAAAAAATTTTGTCTGCAAGTAAGTTAATGTTTGTCTCTTAAATGTCATTTACCTACTTAACACTTTTTGGGGGGGGACAGGGTCGGGGAGGTGGGAAGCAAATGTCAATCCTCGCAGGTGTTGCATGTAAATTGTTAGCGAGTAATGACTACAGCTCAGATGATTAAGATTTATGTAACAGGAAGCTCTGCTATGTTTTCATTTTTTATATATTATAATTATGATGATTTGCTCATTATTGTAAAATTATAAACTTTGGCTTTATAAAATTTACTTATCATTACTTTACCACTGCTTATCATACCACCATTGATTTCATAATGTAAATACTAAACATTGAAGAATAAAACATCAGATTTTTTTTATCACCATAGTACCTACTAATATTGGGGTTTCAGGTGTTTAGAATTATTTTGTTTAACATTGAGGGCAAAAATACTAGATGGTGTATAATTCTAGAGTTGAAATTTAAGGGATCCCTAATCTGTATACTAGCTTTTTACCTGAAGTAATAAATAAACTATGATCTTGAAAGTGCCTGAACCAGAGCAAGCATGTCATTTGTAATTTTGTTTTCCAGATAGGTTTCATTTGTAGGAAATTAGTAACTTGATGTTACATTGTATAATTGTAATTATTTTTTTGTGCAGCTGTAACATTTTTTTTTTTTAAAGCAATTGGGGTTAAGTAACTTGCTCAAGGTTACATGGCCAGTTATTTCTGGGTGTGGTGCTGAGTATCTGAGCCCGGATTTGATCCAGGTCATCCCGACACTGGAGCCGATGCTCTTACTCGCTGAGCCACCTGGCCGCCCCTAAGCAATTGGGGTTAAGTGACTTGCTCAAGGTTACACGGCCAGGTGTTTCTGGGTGGGTGCTAAGTGTCTGAGCCCGGGATTCGATCTCCAGGTCTTCTCAACACTGGAGCCGGTGCTCTTACTCGCTGTGCTACCTGGCCTCCCCAGCAGCTGTAACATATTTTCCATTTTTCCTCAAAGTTCACTTAAAGTGACAAAAAGTGTGAGATGCTAATTTAATGTATTTTTTCTCCCTCATAAAATGAGTAAACCATTTCCAGTATTTTGTATATCTGTTGAGGCAGGTAGCTATCACAGTAGTCAGGGAGACCTGAATTCAAATCCAGCCTCAGAATTGGCTACATGATTGGGTTAGTGGGCATAATAAAAGCACTTACCTCCAATGGTTGTTGTGAGGATCAAGTGAAATATTTGTAAAGTGCTTTACAGTTCTTAAAGTGTTACATAAATGCTGATATTATATTGTTATTATCTTGAGAGAGTTCATCACTTTACTGCATTAAAAAAAACTTATAGTGAGGTTATTTAAAAGTTTGTGTCATTTTTAGAGAATTCTTTTAGAAGGATAATATCTAGATACTCAGGCATGTTGAATATGATACTCTCCTTCACATAATGAAGTGCTTATTCCTAAGCATAGAGAGGAAAGAAGTATAATCCCTCTAAGGTATTACCTCAGAACATAGTGCACCAAGTCCTGGTGCTGCTGGATCATTTCCTTCTTGTGTATCTGAATTGGAATTCTAGTACTATTACTCATTTTTGAAACTCAAAAAATAGAGGCATAGAAGGTCACTAAGTCCCAATACTTTATTTCCTGGAAGAATAAAAATTTTCCTGTGAGAAGCAGAAGAGTGACTATGTGACTATGTTACTCTCTCTGCTTGTTGAATATTCTTTCATGGATTTGTAGATGTTGCTCCGCAGGTCTGAGAATCAAATAATCTGAGGATTTTTTAAGAGTAATCTATAAAAATCCATCTGATAACTCACACTTATCATCTGAGTTAGTTGAATATGTGGGAAAAGATTAGTATTACTTTTAAATAACGTGATCTAATAATACAGGACTGAAATTGAGCCAGAGACTCATATATTAAATTGCAATTACTAAACATTACTGCTGCCTGGATAGTTGCTGTTCTTGGCTTAAGGCAGGCCTTAATTACTGTATAAATTCATAGTTTTAGAGCTCTAAAGGACCTCAGAGTTCTAGATGTCTACCTCCCTAATTTTACAAATATGATAGCAGAAACCCACAGAGACCGAAGTGACCTGTCCAGTGTCACTTTAGTAAGTAACAGATGAAATTTGAACCCAGCGCCTCTGACTCCAGAGCTAGTGCTCTCTTCATTATACTAGAATCCATTTGGTTTACTTCTAATGTATTACTGGGCTCTTGCCAAGGGGTCAGTATCATTTTAAGTGAAAACATTCATTTAAAATGTATTCTCTGTTGCTCATTGAGACTTACTATGAGAAGTTCCCTCTTATGGGAAAAAAATGATTTTTTTAATCCCTTTTTATTTGCCAGTCACTATTCTAAGTTGTGGGGATACATAGATGAAAATTGAACAAAGCAGGCCTTTCCCTCAAGGAATTAACATTGTAAGAGGGTAGGCCCAAAATGGTGACTAGACAAAGGTGTTTCAGTCAGGGAAATCTTAGGGATGATGAATGGAACCACAAGGCAGCTGATTGACAGTCTCTTTCCAGGTTATACAGTGCTATTGAATCTGTGATTCTAAATATAGCATTTTGCAAACCTTAATAAATGTTTTTTGTTTTAGAATTAAGGCCTTAGTTGGCAGATGGCATTACTTGGCCTGCACTTTACTCAAATACATGTATCTTTATCCCTGTGCTTTACTTTTCATTCTTGCAGTTCATAAAGATTAGCTATTCCCAAAGTCTTTTATTTTATTTCTGAGTTATTAGCCTCTAGTTGGCCAATTCTTATTTTTAAGGACTTATTTCTTTACTGAGGTCTTTGTACTTTTACCATTTGACCAATACTGATTTTTAAGGAATTACTTTCTTCAGGTTTTTTTTGTGCATCTTTTACTAAACTGAATTATTTTTTCTATTTTTAAATTCTTTTAAATTTATTTAAATATTTCCCATTTGCATGTAAAATATAAGGATCTTTATTTTTTGATTGTGAGTTATTGTTTTTTATTTTTTCATTTTTCAAATGCTTTATTAACTTCTGATTTACATCATTCATTTCTGCCAGATTTTGAGTTACAAATTTTCTCCCTGTTTTTCCCCTACCCACCAACCCCAAAATAGCAATCCCCAGGATATCCCCTCTTCCAATCTGCTCTCTCCCATATCTTCTCCGATACCCCCTTCATTTTTTCCAGTAGGGCATGGTGGATTCATTTCCTTCCTCCTTTGTCACCCACCCTTACTCGGAAGATAAGCAGTTCAGTCTAGGTTGTACATGTGTAGCTAATGCAAAACATTAACATAGTAGATATATTGTGAAAGATTGACTTGTGAAAGACTCCCTCCTATCCCACCTCCCACTTTGATCCCATCCCTTTTCAAAAATGGGTGCTTCCAACTTCCCTCCCCCCCAGCCTGCCCTCCCTTCCATCATCCCCCCTCTCATCCCCTTCCCCCCTACTCTCCTGTAGGAGAAATATACACTATACAATATACTTTCCTGTAGGGAAATATACACTATTTAGTGTATATTTCATTCCCTACCCAAGCCAAATTCAACGAGAATAAGGCTGACCCATTCCCTTTTGCCTTCCTATTCTTCCCCTCCATTGAAACCATTTTCCCTTGCCTCTTCTAAATAAGATAGTTTACCCCATTCTGTCTCTCCCCATCTCCTCTCTTCTCTCACCTCTTAATTTCACCTTTTAATATCATCCCTTCCAATTAAATTGGACCTGTGCCCTCTATCTATGTATACCTGTAAGCATATATACACACATCCACACATGTATTCATACGCCTATATACCCTTCGATATACATATGCATATATATTTCCTTCAACTATTTTCATACTGAGAAAAGTTTCATCAGTTACAATTATTGTTTTTCCATGTAGGAATTTTAATAGTTCAACTTTGATAAGTGGCTTCTGATTTCTTTTCCCTGTTTACCTTCTCAAGCTTCTCTTGCTTCTTGTATCTGAATGTCAAATTTTCTAGTCAACTCTGGTTTTTTCATTAAAAATGCTTGAAAGTCCTCTATTCCACTGAATAAACATTTTCCCCTGAAACATGATACTCAGTTTTGCTGGGTAGGTGACATCTTGGTTTTAATCCCAGCTCCTTTGCCCTCTGGAATATCATATTCCAAGCCCTTTGATCCCTAAGTGTAGAAGCTGCCAGATCCTGTATTATCCTGATTGTGTTTCCACAATATTCAACTCATTTCTTCCTAGCTGCTTGTAATATTCTCTCTTTGATCTGGGAATTCTGGAACCTAGCTATAATATTCCTTGGAGTTTTTGGGATCTTTTTCAGGAGGTGATCGGATGATTTCTAGGTTCTTTCTTAGATCATGGCTTTCCAATAATTTTTAAATGATCTCTCCTGGATCTGTTTTCCAGGTCAGTGGTTTTTCCCATTAGATGTTTCACACTACCTTCTATTCTTTCATTTGTTTGGATCTGTTTAACAGCATCTTGATTTCTCTTAATGGCACTAGCAATATAAGAATTTTTAAAATGTTGAGTTCCAAATTTCCTCTTTAAGAAGATAATTTTATAAAGATGATACATGTGAAATCATGCAGACTATTTCCATGTTAGCCATATTTGTAAAAGAAAACAAAGAAAATAAAAGCATGCTTCGATCTGCAATTCTCTCTTGAGGTGTATAGCATATTTTTTTATCATGGGTCCTTTGGGATTGTTTTGGATGATTGTCTCGATTAGTGTAACTAATTCTTTCACAGTTGATCATTTTTACAATATTGCTGTTATTGTGCACGATATTTTTTTCTGGTTCTGCTCACTTCATTTTGCATGAGTATGCATAAATCTCAGGCTTTTTTGACCATTTTTTTTATAGTGCAATAGTATTCTATCACAATAATGTACCACAACTTATTCAGCTGTTCCCTAAATTGATGGTCATCTCCTTAATTTTCAATGTTTTGCTACTACAAAGAAAGCTACTATAAATATTTTTATACAAATAGGTCCTTTTCCCTTTTCTTTGATCTCTGGGAGACAGACCTAGTAGTAGTATATGCAGAGTTTTATATGTCTTGGAGCATATTTCCAGATTGTTCTCCAGAATGGTTGAACTAGTTCACAACTCCACCCACAGAGTATTAGTGTTCCAGTTTTTCTGTATCCCTGCCAGCATTTGTCATTTTCTTTTTCTGTCATGTTAGCCTGTCTGATTAGGTATGAGGTGGCATCTTAGAATTGTTATAATTTGGATTTCTCTAATCAGTGGTTAAGAGCATTTTTTCATATGACTTAATAGCTTTGATTTCTTCTAAAAACTACCTGTTTATATCTTTGACTAGTAATCAGCTGGGACATAGTTCATATTTTTACAAGTTTTGTTCAGTTCCCTATTATATTTGAAAAAATAAGGCCTTTATCAGAGAAACTTGCTGTTTAAGTTTGCTCCCTTTTTCCTTCTAATTTTGACTCTCAATTTTAGTGCAAAAGTTTCTAAAATTTATGTCATCAAAATTGTGTATTTCCAATGATTCTGTCTATATCTTGTTTGGTCATAAACTTACCTTGTCCACAGATCTGACTGATTTTTCCATGCTCTCCTAATTTACTAATGACCCTTTTAATGTCTAAAATCATTTATCCATTTTGATATAGTCTTGTTATGTGGTGTGAGATGCTGATCTACACCTAGTTTTCTGCTAAATTGTTTTCTAGAAGTTTCCCAGCAATTTTTGTCATGTTGAATTCTTCTTACCCTAAAAGTTTGAATCTCTGGGTTTATCAAACACCAAGATTGCTATGATCATTTCCTGCCCTGTATTGTGTGCCTAATCTATTTCACTGATCTACCATCTGTTTCTTAGCCAGTACCAGATTATTTTGATTATCTCTTTAAAATATAGTTTGAAATATGGTACTACTAGGCTGCCATCTTGTTTTTTTTTTTTTATTCCCTTGATATTCTTAACCTTTTGTTCTTCCAGATGAATTTTGTTACTATTTTTTCTAGCTATATAAAATAATTTCTTGGTAGTTTGGTATGGCATTGAATAAGTAAATTAGGTAGAATTGTTTTATCTTGGCCTAGCCTTTTCCTCGTCTGTGCTCCCATTTGGATTTTCTTGGCAAAGATACCAGAGTGGTTTGTCATTTCCCTCCAGCTCATTTTACAAATGAGGTTGGGTTTTTTGTTTAACACATTTAGTTCAATCTACCCATGAGTAGTTAATATTTCTCTAATTGTTTAGATCTGTTCTGTGAAGCTTTTTGTAATTGTGTTCATAAAATCCCTGGGTTTATCTTGGCAGGTAGGTGCCCAAGTAGTTTATATTGTCTGCCATTATTTTAAATGAATTTTTTCTTTCTGTCTCTTTCTGCTGGCTTTTGTTGGTAGTATGTAAAAATACTGACAATTTATGTGGATTTACTTTATATCTTGCAACTTACTGAAGTTGTTAATAGTTTCAGCTGATCTTTTCGTTGTTTCTCTAGGGTTCTCTGTACCATCATTATCATCTTCAAAGAGTGATATTTTTGTTTCCTTGTAGTTTATTTTTATTCCTTCAATTTCTTTTTCTTATAGCTGTAGCTAGCATTCCAGTTTAATATTGAATAATAGTGTTATTAGTGTCCTTGCTTAACTCCTGATCTTATTTGGAAGGCATCAAGTTTATATCCCCATTATACATAATGCTTGCTCTTGGTTTTAGATAGATACTACTTGTTATTTTAAGAAATGCTCCAATCGAAGCATATTATTTTTCACTTTCTGTATTTTTTCCTTAAGATTTGTTTCTTTCATAACATGACTAATAATGATAAAATGTTTTGCATAATTGATCATGTATAATCCATGCCAAATTGCTTCCTATCTCAGGGAAGGGAGAAGGGATATAGAGAGAATATTTTATAGTGAGGGAAAAGGTTTTTAAGTGAATGTTAAAAATTATCTTTACATGTAAATGGGGAAAATAAAATATACAAACAAACAAAAAATGCTCCATTGGTTCCTATGATTTCTAGTGTTTTGTTTTTTTTTACAGGAATGAGTTGTATAAGGCTTTTTCTGAATCTCTTGATGTAATTGTAAGGTTTTTGTTGTTTTTGTTATTGATAAGGTCAATTTTTCATAGTTTTCCTAATATTGAGCCTATTCTTCGTTACTAATATAAATCCTACCTCGTCAGAGTAAATGAATTTTGTGCTATATTTCTGTAATCTCTTTGCTACTATTTAAAAGTTTTTGCATTGACAATTATTAAGGAGATTGGTCTATAGTTTTCTTTTTCTGTTTTCACTCTCCCTTGGTTAGGTATCAAAACTACCATTGTGTTATAAAAGGAATTTGGTAGGATCCCTATTTACCTGTTTTTCTCAAATAGTTTATATAGTATTGAGATTACTAGTTCTTTATTCACTCATCTGGTCCTGGGAATTTTTTTTTAGGCAGCACATTGATGGCTTATTCAATTTCTTTTTTAAAAAAACAGAGCTATTTAAGCATTTTTTTTCTTTTGTTAATCTGGATAGTTTACATTTTAAAAACTTCATCCAGCTCACTTAGAATGACAGTTTTACCAGCCTGTAATTGGGTAAAATAGCATAATTGTTTTAATTTTATCTTTATTGGTTGTTAATTTTCTTCATAATTTTCTTGTATTTTCATTTCTTTACCCAGTTTTTCCTCTACTACTTTTGTTTTATTTTTAAAATTAATTTTTTTCCTCCCTTGAAAATATCTATCCAGTTTTTCTAAGGATTCTTTTGGGCTTGTGTCTAATATGCGTTTTTCTTTGAGGCTTTGCTTGTAAATGTTTTAAAGTCATTATCTTTTGAGTTTTGTCTTGACCTTCCTTGTCACGATATTAGCTTTTTATGATCAGGTTCTTTTTTGTTGTTGTTATTTATTTTTTCAATGTGTTTCTTGACTTTGGACTTTATATTTGAGTTGTGTCCTTCTCCATTCTGGAGGTGATTATCTTGATCTACAGGCTTTTATGTCCCTATGCTGCTTTTATAGCCAGGTCTGAGAGCCTGTAATTTTTCAGTGCTTGTAGAGCGATATGATCTGGAGAGTGCTCTGGTCAGTGCTCTCCTGGTTTACGCTCTGGCCCTTACAGAGATTACAATAATTCCTCTCTGCCCTGGATATTGGGTGATGGAGCTGCCAAGTGGTGCCAGATCCTGCACCCAGTGCTAGTACAGGCACTCTAGGATTTCTGACCAGGTTTTCAGTTCCTTTATCATCCCTGTGTGATGTGGGTGCTGCTGCTGCTACAAACACCAGCCCGCAGCTGGTGCCACTTCTGCCACAATGAGCTCCTACCCAGTTTCCACTCTGTTGTTCAAAGACCTCTCCATCTTCCACTCTGTCTTGGGCTGGAAAAGTAACTTAGCATGATGTTTTGTTGGTTATCCTCAGAATTCAGTTTGATAAGCTTTTTAAAGTCTGGTTTTTTTTTTGAGGGGTATATTGAGAGAGCTCAGCAAAAATGCTCACTTTACTCTACCATCTTGGTTCCATCCCACCATTGTCTTTTTTTTTTTTTAAGCAATTGGGGTTAAGTAACTTGCTCAAGGTTACACGGCCAGTTATTTTTTGTGTAGGTGCCAAGTATCTGAGGCTGGAACTGATCCCGGGTCTCCCAGTGCCTGGGCCGGTGCTCTTACTGCGCCACCTGGCCACCCCCCACCATTGTCTTTTGAGAGATCAAGGTTTAGATTGACTAGTTTCTTCTGCAGGATTTGGTGTCTAGTCTTACTGACTAATTTTTGAGGCTGAATGTTCTTGCTTGAGCTTAGTTAGGTTAGATTATCAGTTCAGTTTCTAGAGGTTTTGATCTTCCAGAAAGTATGGCTTTAAGAAAAGATAATTACTTTGGTAGAAAATCTCTAACATGCAGCACAGAACCTTTAGGAATTCTTCTAACTTATGTTTGCCACTTGCCAAAGTTTGCCACTTTGCTTTTCCAGAACTTCTACTTATATCCATTGTCTCAAAGAGGTAAGTTATACCATGAAGGGGAATATAGGGAAAATATTTTGACTTCAACTTAGAAGAAAGGTGCAGCAGTGAATTCTTCTCAGAATGAATACAAAAGGAAAGGTGCCTACTGTCTACCACAGCCAAGGTGTCTGCTGTCCACCATGTCTACTGTGTAGGAAGATTTGTCTAGCCCTCCCTTCCTTTGGATGGTACTGTCCACTCTAAAAAGTTATCCTTCTGCTTTTGTTTGGGGATGCTAATCCCATTGGCCTGTTTTTTTTGGCCTTGTTCAATATACACTGAAACTTTCTGATTCCTTTTTAATATCCTGTTTTTTTTTATGAGTCAGTATATATAGATTTCTCTTGCCTCTTACTAAGTAAATCTTAGGATATTTTTATTTTTATTTTTGTTTTTGTTTTCCACTACTGAATTGTGAGCTACAGAAATGAGTTCTATTTGTAAAAAGTTTTTTCTAATGTAATTGCATTTTAATGAAAAATGTTAGTATGGAGTCTGAAGGTGTTGGTTTCATCTAGAGAGTGCTAGAGTTCCTCTCCAGTACAGAACCACTCAGGTAATAAGTGGGATTGAAGAAGAGGTTAGTTAGTGACCATCCAATTCAGAAATGGTACTAGGGGATTAGTTGCAAAGAACAGTGTCTAGTGTAGAAGTTTTTAACCTGGAATCTGTAAACTTTTTTTTTGCAATTATTTCAGTATAATTAGTTTCCTTTATAATTCTGTGTATTTATTTTAGGCATTTAAAAACATTCTGAGAAAAGGTCCATTGGTTTCATCAGACTGATAGAGAGGGGCACAGCAGAAAAAAAAGGTTAAGAATCCTTGGCCTAGTTCATTTTAACTTAATGTAGTTTGTATTGTTAAATCTGTTCCCTGTGAAATCAGCCAAGTTGTGTGTTTGTTTTCCTCAAGCCTTCTCTTTCCCCTTTTCCAGTGGAAAATCCTCAGATCTTGAAAATGAGACACATGTTTTCAAGAAATATGGAAGCATTGTTTGGCAAAAGGTTAAAAAGCATAACAGTGCATGCATTCTAAAAGCTGCAGATTGATTCTCAGCTTTTAAAAAAAAGGAATTCTATTACCTTTGACCATATCATGTGGATAAAGGAAGATGCACTGAAGAAATGGCAGGTATTTTCACTTATCAAAACAACAATATTTCGCACTGAATGGAGCATGTCCTAGTATGACTAAAATTCATTTCTCTAATCATTGCTACCACTTGCCATTCATTGAAACAAACCAAGAACAAAATACTTGTGAGCTAGTAGTATGTAGATCAAACTTTTATGACAACACACTGTTGTTTTCTATCACAAGTTAACTCAATTTAAAATTCCATAGTATGATGGCGAATTTTGCCTTCAAATGGTCTATAAGAACCTGTTCGAATTGAAATGGTATAGTTTTATTTTCATAATTGAACCAGATGTTATAAGAAAACTTCCAATCTTTTCAGCTAAATATTCTGTAAGAGTATTTCACCTGCATATTTCATGATTTTTAGGAAAAATTACATTTTAAAGTTTATTTATTTTGTTTTTAACCTTAACATCATTAAAGGAACATTTCGATATACATACCATAACACAAAAAATAGGATTCCACGTGAAACTAAATCTGTTTAGTGTGTTTCCCTCACTTTAGTGTGTTTCCCTCACTAAATCTGTTTAGTGTGTTTCCCTCAACTCAGGTCCTCTTCACTCTAGGACCTTCACTGCGCTACCTAGCTGCCTCTCAGCATCAGTTCATATAAGTTTTATTTGAGTATAGTTCTAAGTAGCTTTCCAGAATGACCAAACCAATTCACAGATCCCTTCAGTATCCATATTTTCCTGCAGTCCCTTCAACATTTGTCATTTTTCTGTTTTGTTAACTTTGCAACCCTGATAAGTATAAAATAGAAGCATAGAGTTTATTTAATTTGTGTTTCTGTAATATTGATTTGGAACATTCTTTTTATACAAATAGCTTAATTTTTTTTCCATTAAAGAAATTCTTTGACCATTTATCAATTGGGGAATGGCTCTTTTTTTTTAATTTTTAAAAAAGTTTTTTAAAATTCAGTTTTTTCAATAAAAAATTTGTCCTCTCTTCTCTCATCCCATCCCCAGTTGAGAATGAAAGAAAAACAAACTATACAAATGTATGTAGTCAAAACAGATTTTTGCTTTGACTTTGTCCAAAAGATTGTGTCTATGTCTATGCCTTATTCTTTACTCAGAATCTTTTACTGATAACAGGAGGTAGGTAATTTGTTTTATCATTCCTCCTCTGGAATGATGGTCCTTGTGTTGATCAGAGTTTCTGTGTCTTTCAGAGTTGTTATTGCAATATTATTCTCATTATATAAATTGTTCTGTTTCACTTTACTGTGTATTCATGCAATTCTTTCAGGTCTCTGAAATCATCGCCTTCATCATTTCTTATAGCACTAATTCGGTTACATTTATAACATAACTTGTTCAACCATTCCTCCAATTGATGATCCCCCTTAGATTTCTTATTCTTTGCCACTTCAAAAAGAACTATAATTTTTTTTTTTACTTCCTTAGAGTTTGTTTTATTTAGGGCTAATATCTCCCTTATCCTATTCTTCCTTTAATTCTCACTCTTCCCTTCTCCCCTTTCCCACCTGTTTCCCTGTTTGGTGAAATGTCTTTGTGTGTGTGTCTGAAGCCAGATTAAACTCAGGTACTCCTGACTCCAGGGTCGGTACTTCATTCATACTGCTTGCCTTTGAACTTTTTCCTGTCTCACTACACAGCCTAGGATCCATTACTGCTCCTCATCCCAGAATGTCACCCATGGACACATTTCCCCTTCTCAGTCTGCCCTGGATCTGTGACCCGGAACTGGGTAGTGGGAGAAAAAGCTACCAGTTGTCACTTTTTCCCATACCCTGCATGAATGAAGTCAAAGAACCATGGTACAGTTGTGGGACCTTCTTCTTGCCTGGTTGCACACCTCCTTCTGCTGAAGTGTTCCATGGATATACTCTTGGCTAGATCCTGTCCCCACTGTTTGCAGACCTATCTCGCTTTGCCAGTTTCAGTGGAAGAAGTGACTGGTTATGTTTTCTTGCATTTCCTGAATAGATTTGATCTGGTACATATTTTAGTTCTGTTGAACTTTTCTCATCCCCATCCTGGGAGTAGGGATAGAGAGCTCACTATTTCTGCTTGTTACTCCACCATCTTTCCTTTGCCTAGGGATGGTTCTTATTCTTTTAAGTTTGAATCACTTCCTTTATATAGCTTGAAAATGAGATCTTTTTTCAGGAAAATTTGATCCAAAGATTTTCCCCCAGTTAACTGTTTCCCTTTCTGATATTAGATTAATTGGGTTTATTTGTGCAAAACCTTTTTAATTTTATGTAATCTAAGTTGTCTATTTTTTAATCTTCTTTGATCCTCTCAGTCTCTTGTTTGGTCATAAACACTTGCCCTGTCTGTAGATCTACAGAGTAATTTCTTTCTTATTCCTCTAATTTGTTTATAAAGTAACCTTTTGTATTTAGATCTTGCATCTGTTTGGAGTTTATCTTAGTATACAGTATGAAGTGTTGATCTAAGCTTGGTTTCTGACAGACTGCCATTCAATTTCCCCAACAGTTTTTGTCAAATAGCTAGTCCTTATTCAGGCAGCTGGGTCTTTGAGTTTATAAATTACTAGGTTACTGAGTTTGTTTACTTCTTTATATTGTATATCACATCCTTTCCAGTGATTGACTTTTCCCATTTTTACGGAATACTGACTTGTTCTGATTATTCCTGATTTGTAATACAGCTTGAGATCTGGTGCTGCCAAGCCCCCTTCCTACTTGTCATTATTTCCTTTCAGTTATCATTTATTAAGCATCTGCCATGTACCAGTCACTGTGCTAAGGGCTGGACATACAAAAAAAAGTGAAGAAAACAGTCCCTGCTTTCAAGGAACTCACAGTTGAAAGGGGAGATAATATACAAAGAGCTTTATGCAAAGATAAATAAACCGGGAAAAATTATAGAAAAAAGACAGAAGAAACTAGCATTAAGGAACTAGCATATAAGCGTTTTGTTTTTTTTTTTTTACTTATTTAGGCCTGTATATTTCTGCAAAGAATGTTTTGCTGTTGTATTGATCTATTTCCTATGTGTGTCTTGGTAGATAGAGTCTCAAATATTGTATATGCTATGTAATTACTTAATCTTCTAAAAAATTCCTAAAATACATTTGTTTTCAATTATTAATTATTTTTATCTCATTTATCACCACCTGCCACAGACATTGCAGGCAAACCAACTGAGCTGAAGCATCAGGGTACCCTGAGGGGTAAAGTGGGAGGCAACGTGTGCCAGTCAAGTAAATGTATCATCTCATCACTTTTATCACTATCTTCCTTCAGATCCTAATAGACAGCCCGGGATTAAGAAGCCATGATCTGGAGAATAGCAAATGCTTCCAGTATGGTGTCCAATGCCATCATCCTCAGAAGCAACTCCTGTTGAAAAGCAGCCTGGCAGCTGCAACTTGTCATCAATTCAACATCAGAGACTGATAGGATTTTTATAATTAAAGAAGACTCATTATGCTGCTTTGCCACTGCAATCTAAGGAATGTGGTACCTTTCCATTTGACTTGCAGTTAAACCTTACAAATACATTGTTTCCTCTAGTAGAATTTGAGCTCCTTGAGAGGAGGGACTGACTTCTATTTGTATCCCTAGCTCTTAGCAAAGAGTTTTGCACATAATAAACACCTAATAAATGCTTTTTCATTCCTTTCTTTCCCTTCCTTGCTTCTTCCCTTCTTCCCTTCCCCCCTTCCTTTCTTCCTTTTTTCCTTCTTTCTATGCATTAGTTTGTAACCTCTCCATCAGGATGTAGGAAATAATTTTCAATACTAGTCATCTGGAATTGTTGATTGTTGAATTGCTCTGAGTTTTTTAGTCTTTCAAAGTTATTTATATTTATAGTGATATTATAGTATAAATTATTCTGGTTCTGCTCACTTCACTTTTCATCAATTTATACTAGTCAGCTCTGAAACCACTTCTTTTTTAATATCTTAAGGCATAATATTTCATGGTATTATATCACAATTTATTCAACTATACCCCACTTGATAGGTACCCCTTAATTTCCAGTTTTTGCCTCTTCAAAGAGATCTGCTATAAATATTTTGAGACATAACAGCCTTTTTTTACTTTCATGGATCTCTTTGGAGTATAGGCCTAATAATGGTTAAAGGGAGACATAGTTATCTAACTTTTTAGACATAGTTCTAAGTTGACCTCCAGAATGGCTGAGTTAATTCACAGCTCCATCACTACTTCAGTGTACTTGTTTTCCTGCAGCACCTCCAACATCTGTCATTGTCCTTTCTTGTCAGCTTTTGTCAAACGTGGTTGTGAGGTAGAACCAGAGTTGATTTTAATTTGCATTTCCATAGTTAGCGGTTTGGAGTGTCCTGTCACATGGTTGTAAAGAGCTTAGATTTCTTCTCTTGAAAACTACCTGTTCATATCCTTCAACTGTTTGTCAACTAGAAAATGCTTCACATTCTTATAAATGTGAGTCAGTTCCTTATATAGCTGAAAAATTAGGCTTTTATCAGAGAAACTTACTCCAAAGATTTTTTTCTAATCTGAATTACATTGGATTTGCTTGTGCAAAACCTTTTAAATTTTATGTAATCTAAATTGGCCATTCTATCTTCAGTGATTCCCTCTATCCCTTGTTTGATCATGAACTCTTAACCCATCCATAGATTTACAAGTTTATAATTATTAGTTTATAATGTGACTTTTTGTATCTGGGTCATGTATCCATTGGGCTGCTAAGTGGCACAGTGGAGAGAGCACGAAGTCTGGAGTCAAGAACACATGAGTTCACAGGTTACAACCAAGGAACATATACGCAACAAGACTGAGCACATATTCTTCCAGGCAAAGAAATGGTCATTCAATGATATAACAGAGTTCCAGAACTTCCTGATAAAAAAAGCCAGAGCTCAGTGGAAAATTCACCCTCCAATTACGAGATGCAACAGTGACGTTGAAAGGTAAACAAGGAAAACACACACACGCTGCTATTTGATAAGAGCAAACTGGTAATAGACAAGTAGAGGGTATGAGTATAAAATACAAAACGACAATTAAAAAAAATCTTATTAAGGGCTACAAAGGGACTGCAATGGAAGAAAGGGAATGAATGAGTGGAAAAGGGTAAATTATGCCACATAAAGAGGCATAAAAACTGTATAGCAGAGGAAAAGAAGGGAGGGAGATGGGAATCATATGAGCTTTTGCCTCATTAGTTATGGTGCAAGGAGGGAATAACAACCAGTTAAGCATAGGACTCTATGGAGAAGAAATGCAAAAAGTATCATTTTAGAGGGAAAGAGGGGAGGGAAAGGAGCTTCACATAAGATTTGTTCCTGTCACTCTTAGTGCAAAGAAGAAATAACATACTTCATTAAGTATAAAAATATCCTACAGGCAGTAGGAGGGGTAAGGGCTACGAAAGCGGGGGGGGGGGGTAGTAGGGGGGGGAGAAGTAAGGGGAAAGGGAAGGAAAAGGGAGGGGGGATGATAAGGGAATACTGAGGGAGGTGGTGGTCAAAAGGAAAACTATTAATTAAATAAAACAATCATAACTGTAAATGTGAATGGAATGAACTCTCCCATAAAATGGAGATGGATAGCAGAATGGATTAGAAATCATAATCCTACAATATAATGTTTACAAGAAACACATCTGAAACAGAGGGATACACACAGGGTAAAGGTAAAAGGCTGGTGTAAAATATATCATGCCTCAGCTAAAGTAAAAAAGCAGGGGTAGTAATCCTTATCTCAGATAAAGCAAAAGCAAAAATTGACCTAATTAAAAGAGATAAGGCAGGAAACTATATCCTGTTAAAAGGCACCATTGAGAATGAAGCAAGATCATTACTTAACATATATGCACCAAGTGGTATAGCATCCAAATTCCTAGAGGAGAAGGTAAAGGAATTAGAGGAAGAAATAGATAGCAAAACTATACTAGTGGGAGACCTTAATCTCCCCCTCTCTGAACTTGATAAATCTAACCTCAAAATAAACAAGAAAGAAGTTAAGGAGGTGAACAGGATTTTAGAGAGGATAGATATGATAGATCTCTGGAGAAAACTGAATGGGGATAAAAAGGAATATACTTTCTTCTCAGCGGTTCATGGCACATACTCAAAAAAATTGACCACGTTCTAGGGCATAAAAACCTCACAGTTCTGTGCAGTAAGGCAGAAATATTAAATGCATCCTTTTCAGATCATGATGCAATAAAAATTATATGCACTAAAGGGCCATGGAAAGACAGACTAAAAACTAATTGGAAATTAACCAATTTAATCCTAAAGAATGAGTGGGTCAAACAAGAAACTATAGAAACAATCAGTAATTTCATTCAAGAGAATGATTATAATGAGACAACATACCAAAATTTGTGGGATGCATTAAAGGCAGTTCTTAGGGGAAGTTTTATATCCCTGAGTGCATACATGATTAAATTAGAGAAAAGGGAGGTCAATGAATTGGGCATGCAATTGAAAAACCTAGAAAAAGAACAAATTCAAAATCCCCAATTAAATACTAAATGAGAAATATTGAAAACCAAAGGAGAGATTAATAAAATTGAAATTAAGAGAACTATCAAATGAATAAATAAAACTAAGAGCAGGTTTTATGAAAAAAAAAAACCAATAAAATTGATAGACCCTTAGTCAATATGATAAAAAAAAAGAAAGAACAAAACCAAATTATGAGTATCAAAAATTAAAAGGGTGAATCTACCTCCACTGAAGAGGAAATCAAAACAATAATTAGGAATTATTTTTCCCAATTGTATGCACATAAATTTGACAATCTTAGGGAAATGGATGAATATTTACAAAAATACAAGTTGCCCAGATTAACTGAAGAGGAAGTAAATTACTTAAATAACCCCATCTCAGAAAAAGAAATTGAACAAGCTATCAGTCAGCTCCCTAGGAAAAAATCTCCAGGACCAGATGGATTTAGTAGTGAATTCTATCAAACATTTAAAGAACAATTGATTCCAATACTCTACAAACCATTTGGGAAAATTAGTGAAGAAGGAGTCCTACCAAATTCTTTTTATGACACAAATATGGTACTGATACCTAAATCAGGAAGAGATAAAACAGAGAAAGAAATTTATAGACCAGTCTCCTTCATGAATATAGATGCAAAAATTCTAAATAAAATGCTAGCAAAAAGACTACAGCAACTTATCTCAAGAATAATACACTTTGATCAGGTAGGATTTATTCCAGCAATGCAAGGATGGATTAATATTAGGAAAACCATCAGTATAATTGATCATATCAACAACAAAAGTAGCAGAAACCACATGATCATCTCAATAGATGCAGAAAAGGCTTTTGACAAAATACAACATCCATTCCTATTAAAAACATTAGAAAGTATAGGAATAAATGGATCCTTCCTTAAAATAATAGGTAGCATCTATTTAAAGCCATCAGCAAGTATTATATGTAATGGGGAGAAGCTGGAAGCATTTCTCATAAGATCAGGGGTGAAACAAGGGTGTCCGCTATCACCCCTCTTATTCAATCTGGTACTAGAAATGTTAGCAGTAGCAATTAGAGAAGAAGAAGAAATCAAAGGAATCAAATTAGGCAAAGAAAAGACTAAGCTATCACTCTTTGCAGATGATAATGATATACTTGGAGAATCCTAGAGAACCAAGTAAAAAACTACTCGAGACAATAAATAAATTTGGCAAAGTTGCAGGATATAAAATAAACCCACATAAATCCTCGGCATTCCTATATATTTCCAATGAAATTCAACAGCAAGAGATAGAAAGAGAAATCCCATTTAAAGTTACTGTAGACATTATAAAATATTTGGGAATCTACCTGCCAAAACAAACCCAGGGCCTATATGACCACAACTACAAAACACTTTTCACACAAATAAAGTCAGATCTAACTAATTGGAAAAATATCAATTGCTCATGGCTGGGTCGAGCTAATATAATAAAAATGACAATTTTACCTAAATTAAATTATATATTTAGTGCCATACCAATTAATTTACCAAAAAACTACTTTATAGAGTTAGAAAAAATAGTAACAAAAGTCATTTGGAAGAATAAATGGTCCAGAATATCAAGGGAATTAATGAAAAGAAATGCTAGGGAAGGTGGACTAGCTATGCCAGATTTCAATATGTATTATAAAGCAGCAGTCATCAAAACTACTTGGTACTGGCTGAGGAATAGAGGAGTGGATCAATGGAATAGATTAGGCACATGAGATTCAGAAGTCAAGGACTATAGTAATCTATTGTTTGATAAACCCTAAGACCCTAGTTTTTGGGATAAGAACTCACTATTTGACGAAAACTGGATTGTAGTTTGGCAGAAACTGGGCATAGATCATTATCTAACACCATATACCAAAATCAAGTCTAAATGGGTGCATAATCTAGGTATAAAGGTTGATACTGTAAGCAGTCTTAGAAAACAAGGAATAGTTTACCTATCAGACTTGTGGAGAGGGAAAGACTTCATGACTAAACAAGAATTAGAGAACATTATAAAATGTAAAATGGATAGTTTTTACTACATGAAATTGAAAAGCTTCTGTACAAACAAAGCCAATGTAACCAAGATTAAGAGGGAGGTGAGAAATTGGGAAAGAATCTTTACAATCTATGTCTCTGACAAAGGACTCATTTCTAAAATATACAGAGAATTGAGTCAAATTTATAACAATACAAGTCATTCCCCAATTGATAAATGGTCAAAGGATATGAACAGGCAATTTTTAGAGAAAGAAATTAAAGATATCTATAAGCACATGAAGAAATGCTCTAAATCACTATTGATTAGAGAAA